>NW_005878515.1:0-7637 GCF_000147115.1 Myotis lucifugus | reverse complement strand
GAACTGGCACGAACGGCCATCACGTGACACTGTCGACTATGGAGCCCACATTCCCACTCCTGTCTCCCCTGAAGGAGACCGCATTCTCCTGGTCCCAGTCCCTGAGTGGGACTGCCGCTGCCAGTATACGCCTGTTAGACACATGGGGAGATGGACAGCGGGCTGCCTCTGTCCTCTCCCTCCCTCTTGCATCAGACATGCAGGTCTGGTGTTATGTTCTGCTTTTACTAGCATATCAGCCTGTGTGCCTCTAACTCTGCCCATTAGATAGAAGAATTCAAAACTTGACCGTCTTTCCCGGCCAGTCAGTGGTTGAGAGTCGACCTATTGGTTCGATTCCTAGTCAGGGTACATGCCCAGGTTGCAGGCTCGATCCCCATTGGGAGGCGTGCAGGAGGCAGCCGGGCAATGATTGTCGTCACTGATGTTTCTATCCCTCTCTCCATGTCCTTTCCTCTGTGAAATCAATAAATAAATTTTTTAAAATATTTTTTAAAACTTGACCATCTTTCCAAAGGCCAAGTTCACCACACATCAGACACATACGGAACTTTTTTGGAGCTCTTTTCTCTTGTTATAGAGACATTGGCTGACTTCTCATCCCATTATTATCATGACATCTGTTATTTTGATGTGTTAAGATAGACACCCAACTTTCCATTGATTGGAAAATGTGTACATTTTTAATTCATATAAATTAAGTGTGATTTCAGAAAAACTTCATTATCACATAAAATAATTGATTTTTAACTTCCCATATGGCTGTTTATTGAATTTGAGGATAGTCGAGTTTAATCATTTCCATGCCTTTACGGGGTAATTTCACTTTATTAAATACTTATTTTATACTTCTACAATGTTCTGCCTTTCGATGTATAAATTGTCTAGCAGTGTTCAGTCAACATTCGCTTTGTGGCTTTGGATAATTAAATGTTAAAGGGCTGTATTGAGTCTCCTCACCACCTTTTTTCTTTGCCTGCCCAGGTACATCCTGTACTGGAGGAGGAGGTTCAGGGAGCAGCCCATCACCGACTTCTGCAGCGTGATCCGAATCAACTCCACCGCTCCGCTGGGTCAGTGCGCTTCGGGGCTGCCGCCTTTTCCCGGGACCCAGAATTCAAAGGGGGAGTCCCACTTCCTCAAATCAGAATTCTCTCACTTCCCCGAGAGCCAGCCCCACTGCTTCCTCCCTGTGTCACTCAGCACTGACCCTATAGACCAGCGGTTCTCAACCTGTGGGTCGCAACCCCTTTGGCGGTCGAACGATCCTTTCACAGGGGTCGCCTAAGACCATCCTGCATATCAGATATTTACATGATGATTCACAACAGTAGCAACATTACAGTTATGAAGTAGCAACGAAAATAATTTTATGGTTAGGTCACAACATGAGGAACTGTATTTAAAGGGCCAGAAGGTTGAGAACCACTGCTATAGACCCTCCTACTACCAATCCAAATTAAACTGCTGTGTTATTGTTGCCTAACTTCAATAAAGCTAAGAGACCAATACTTCAGAGGAGAGCTCTCAATAGACACACACATAGATATAGATATAGATATATAGATATAGACATAGACATAGATATAGATATATAGACATGGATATAGATATGGTTATGGATATAGATATAGATTAGATAATAGATATGGGTATGGACATGGATATGGATATAGATATGGATATAGGTAATGGATATAGATATGGATATAGATTAGATATGGATATGGATAAGGATATAGATATAAATTAGATATGGATAAGGATATAGATATGGAAATAGATATAGAGTAAATATGGATATAAGTATGGGTATGGATATAGATATGGAGGATATAGGAATGGATATGGGTATGGATATATATTAGATATACATGTGGATATAGATTAGATATGGATATGATAAGGATATGGATATAGATTAGATGTGGATATGATAAGGATATGGATATAGAATAGATATGGATATGGATAAGGCTATGGATATAGATTAGATGTGGATAAAGATATAGACACACATATTTTAAGGAGTAAGGCCTGGGGAAAATGGTAAATATTGTCTCACTGATTTCTCTCCTCACAGAAGAGCAGGACAGCTACTTCCTGCTGTGTGACGTGCTGCCGGAGGACCGGGTGCTGAGGGAGGAGCTGCAGGCGCAGAGACTGGTAAGGCCTGTGCGAGGGACGCACAGTGGCTGGGAACACACACTCGTCACTGTGCTGTTCTCTCGTTGTTGCTGGTTTTACTTTTATTCCGGAAACTTTCAAACATGCACAAAAGAGGAGGCACTACATCCAGACCTTAGAACAGTAAAAGCGTGCCTGTGACTGAAGATGAAAGCCTTCCGTGCTAAAAACGCAGGGGCAACTTGGGGCTCTGCTTTGCTTCCTGGATTACCTCTAAAATAACAGCAAAGCTTCCACATTTAGGTGTAATTTTAACCGCCTGACACATGCTGGGGTTCAGCCGTCGTGGAAAAATGCCATCGGCTGACATGGAGTGGAATTGAACGCTCCCCCCACTGGAATGCACTCTGCCCACCCCGGCTTTTATCCTGGCCAGAGGCCTGTGCTTGGTGCACACAGTGGCCTTTCTCCTTTCCAGCCTGAGCCGCGGAGAGCTAATTTTAATACCTCAGCAGCTGTCGTCTTTAAAAAGGGTAACAGTGTATTCGAGTGTTAAGTGTTCATTTTCATAAGTCCAACAGGAAGTCATTTTTAAGTTACTTTGTTTAAAAGTGCGGTTTTTCATTGCTGTTTGTGGTTACGCTCGATTATTACTTGGAATGGGCCCGTCCTTCCTTCAGGGGCTGCTTATTAGTGCTCCTGGGACCTGTGGACTCGGCCAGATGTGTTATGAGGGAACTGGGAGGTCACTGTTTCTGCTAAATCCTCAAGAGGGCGCGGAGGAAAATAGACCCCGTCGACCGTGACCACGTGATCTGAGAAGTCCCTGAGGCGCGTTATGTATTGTGAACGTCCCCAATGGTGATTTCTCCCGCAAGGAAGATGGTATTGTTGGATGTTGATTTATATGCAAGAAAAATATGCTTTTTCTATAGCAGCAAACCCAATGAAGTAGCAGGACTCCTGAGGTTCTCTTTTCCTATTCTCACGTCTTAACATCTGCAAAACAGGGATCAATTTGCTGTCATCCTTTATGGATTTGTTTGCTTATACCTATTCATAATTTTTCATTTCCATTAGTTTTGTCACTCTTGCCCACGGTGGCCTTAATTGAGAATGGCCAAGCAGTCATAATGTGGGTACCCACAGGGTCTCTTTGTAAGAACTCAAACCCCACTGCTTCCGCCCTGTGTCACTCAGTACAGACCCTCCTACAACCAACCCCACTGCTTCCGCCCTGTGTCACTCAGCACCCAGAGTCTTTACTGAACGTCTATAGATAGACTCACGTCCCTAGAAATAGCTGTATCCATTATTGTAGATGACAATTAAATTCTGACCCAGTTCCCGTCTGGGGGTTTTCCCCACATCCAGCGGTTCCCCAACATCAGGAGGTGTCCTACATTCAACTCACTTTGGACACTTGTCTTCCCAAGAGCATAGGGACCTCAGGTTAAGGGCTCAGCCCCTACTTCAGATGCCAACCACAAGCCCGGGCCCCCTGCTCTGACCCACCGGCTGTAGAGCGAGGTGCTCCTTGGGTTCAGTGAATCTGCTAGAGCAGCGCACAGAGCCCCGGAAGCCTGTTGGCTGGCTGGTTACGCATGTGTCGCACAGATAGGAGACAGCGACTAAGCTCAGTTGGGGGAGCAGCACAGGAAGGCCCACGCAGGGGCCTCTGCCCGTGGATCCGGCCGGAGGACAGCACGTGGACACATTGTGGTCCATCAGCCCAGGAGCTCCGCCCCTGTCCTGTGGGTCGGTGTGGAGGCTCAGGCTGCGGGACCAAACCATCGGCCGTGGGTGACGGAGCTCGGCCTCCAGCTGCTCGCCTGCAGGGAGGTGGGGAGGGGTGGGCCTGAAAGTTCCGATCCTCGGATCACGTTGACTCCATGTCCCAGTCCCTGGGTGCCCCCAGAGTCGCTCCCGTGCACAGCAGGAGACACCCATGCAGCCTCGACCCCTAGCAAATGCCAGGGACCTCAGGAGCCGTGTGCCAGGACAGAGGCAAGACCAAACAGACACTTCTCACTGCAGATCACATCACACCTGTCACCATCCTCAGTCCCACAGACGGATGGAGGTGCTGAAAGTGAGCCTGATGGCAGCTTACAGAAGCAACTTGCACAGAACTGCAGGCCGCTCACACAGTCACTGAATTCCTGCCTAACCAGGTGATCGCACCCAGAAGTCAAGGCGGGCGTGTTGTAAAAGCGGGTGGCCTGAAGCAGAAGGACTATGACATGTGCTACGGAGACGATGGTAGAATGACCTGTAGCGCTTGTGAAGACGGAGGCCAGGCACGTGTCACACTCAGGACAGCCTCTACCCCAGAGGTCCTCAAACTACGGCCCGCGGGCCACATGCAAATACAAATATTGTATTTGTTCCTGTTTTGTTTTTTTACTTCAAAATAAGATATGTGCAGTGTGCATAGGAATTTGTTCATAGTGTTTTTTTAAACTATAGTCCGGCCCTCCAACGGTCTGAAGGACAGTGAACTGGCCCCCTGTTTAAAAAGTTTGAGGACCCCTGCTCTACCCCATGGAACGCGCTCGGCAAGTGTTGTTGATCGCGCAACTACCAATAATACCGCATCTCACCAGTGAGAAGGCCTGGGGAGCGGGAGAGCTGTGGAAAGGGAGGGAGGGTGCATACAGACCTAAGTGGACAAGAGAAAATCCTGGTGTCCTAAATGACATTACAGTGGCGGAGAGTGAGGGCAAGAGGCGGGAGTGGTTAGCCAGTTAGCAGCTGTGGGCCCCTAACAAGGCGCTCCCACTCCTTAATGTATGTCGGAGCCGTGACTCAACCTCCACCTCCCGTGGCTGAGCGGCCACCAGGACCCCTGCACCGGCCCCTGTGGGAGCTCTCAGGCCTGTAGCCGGTGACCAGTCAGAAGGGTGAAGAGCTCTTCCTTGTAGACTGTGCACCTGCCCTGGAACTGGCCTCGCGTGCGGCGTGTGAACCTGCCTGGCAGACTCTAGTGAGCGTTGTTGACACTGTGATGGGAGACGGCAGCCTTGATTTCACCTTGTGGCAGAGCAAGCTGTTCCGTGGGCTCTGCCATTCCAGACGTCAGCTTCTGCTTTCCTCTACAAACACTGACTGACGTGCTCTAATCGCTTTCTCCTGATGGGCTGATTTCTGCCATTTCCCCCCTGACGCATATGCTTGTTCCTGCTCCCGTGTGCGACCCCTGCGCCTGTGCCGAGAGCCACCTGCGCTGTGTGCAGCTTCATTCGAGTTGCCCTGCCTACAGCGCATGAGTCAGGATGGACAAGCCGCTGACCCGACCCTCTGCTGCCCAACGTGGCATTTTAAACCCATTAGACAGCGCACAGCCTGTTATGACGACCCTCCGCCTAATCCACAGGCTGGTCTTGTGTTCTTACAACAGTGGCTTTTACCCAGCCTGCTTTGCAATGACAATTTATCTGGTTTCATCAGCTGCTTGGAGAAGTTCAAATGCGTAACATCTGAGGCACTCTTCATTATAAGTATTTCTCTCTTTGGAGCGTGACCAGCACGACTAGAGAGCAGTCCAACAAGTCTGTGAATAAAGTCTATTGCGTGCACCAGCATGGCTTGCTACCATGAAGACCTCGCCTTCCGGGTCTAAAACGGGGCTGTTCTGTGCGCTATGCGCCCTGATGGCGCGAGGTCCCGTTCTGTGGGTCAGAGCTCCAGCATCTTCCACGGCTGCGACTTCTCTGCCGGCCTCCCAAGTCCGGCCTGCACACGTCCAGCTCAGGATTTGCACAAACATCCAAGCATCCGGTAGTGTCCTTGAGCTCCTCTGCAGCTCCCTCCTTCCTGGTACCTTGTCCCACAGATTCCACTCACTTGAATATCTTTTTTTTTAATGTGTATTTTTTTAATTGATTTCAGAGAGAAAGGGAGAGGGAGAGGGGGAGAGAGAGAGAAACATCATCGGCTGCCTCCTGCACACTCCCCACTGGGGATCGAGCCCACAGCCAGGCATGTGCCCTGACAGGGAATTGAACTGTGACCTCCTGGTTCATAGGTCGACGCTCAACCACTGAGCCACACCAGCCGGGCTCACTTGAGTATCTTAAACTCCTGTCTCTTTTTTCTCTACCAAGCAAGGCAGCTGTAGTTCGATTGGGTTTAATTTTTCTCTGTTGCAAGTTGAAAAACACCACCCAACAGAGAATGATGTATTTCTCTTAAGGGCCCAGCCCTGTGCTGTCTGTTACCCGATGTCAGAAAACAGATGAGATATCTGCAGCGTCTGTGTAGTTCACGGGAGTGTGATGTCCTTTCTCCCATGATGCTGGGAGCTGAAGAGCAGGAATTGGCTCTATTACGGTCACTCCTGAATGTTTTCTTCAGTGGATTACTGTTGCAGATGTTTGGTGAAACATTTCCAGAGAGGCCACATGGACCGGGATAAGCCGCTAGACCCTCGCTCGTATTTAAGCTGTTCCATAAATACTTACGGAATCAGCAGTAAACTTCACGAAGCTCCTATTTTGAGCCCCGTGCAATGAGAGACGCTGGAGAGTAGATGCCAGTGTAATACAAGAACAGTATAGAGACTTTTTATAACTTCAAAGACTTTCCATATCCTTTCCGCAGAGAAGCAGGCAGCCGCGCCAGAGAGGGTGGGAGTGAGCAGAGGATGGCTGCTGCCTGGGTAACAATTACATCCCACACTTAATAACCCGGGCGCAGTCGAACCCTGTCCATCAATTACCTGACTTCAGGTGGTGCCAAAGCGTATTTCAGATTTTCTGAGTCAGAGTAATTATACGTGTAAACAATGTTTAGGGGAAGTTTTTCCAGCAGCCGAGGGAGGATGGCCTGAGGGAAAGAAGGTGAGGTCGGGAGACCCTGGAGACGACTCACGGTAACCCCACAGCGACTGGTTGGAAAGGGCCTCGGCGAGGGCGCTGGGAACGGTGGAGAGAAGCAACGGGAACCGTGGTGCAAGTGAACAATTGATCAGAACCTGATTCCAGAGTAAACCGGACCACGGGAAGGAGCAAGTCAAAGACTCACCACGTTTTGTCTCTGAGAGACGGTGAGGAGCAGAGATGACTAGTGAATAGGGAGCAGGACGAGGTCGGGAAGGACAGTGAGGCTCCGTGGACTTGAGTTTTGTGCACAGCCTTCAATGGAGTGTCTGCAGGCATTTGCCAGTGTGGGTTGGAATTTATTTTAAATATATTTTTATTGATTCATTTTTTTAATATAGTTTTATTGATTTCAGAGAGGAAGGGAGAGGGAGATAGAAACATCAATGATGAGAGAGAATCATGGATCAGCTGCCTCTTGCGCGCCCCACACTGGGGACCAAGCCCATAACCCCGGCATATGCCCTGACCAAGAATCAAACCGTGACCTCCTGGTTCATAGGTCAACGCTCAGCCACTGAGCCACATGGGCCAGGCCTGGAGTTGGAAGTTAAATGCAAGTGGAATGGAGACATTTAAAATGCTGTCCGCGTCCCTATACGCTGCCCCCTGTGCTTCCACCCGGTGTCT
>NW_005878514.1:0-7639 GCF_000147115.1 Myotis lucifugus | reverse complement strand
ACAAACATGATTGAGAATCACAGGAAACAGCCAAGCCCCAGGACACAAGGCTACAGTATTTCAAGGGCAATACAGATTTTACCCAGAGGGTCATTTCGGTACTGGTATTTCCACTTTGCTTTTGGAAAGTTCAGAGAAAATACATTCAAAATTCAGATGAGGCAAACGCAGTAAACACAGTAAGGATTAATAATGTGCTCCGGAGCCCTTGAAACTACGCATAACTGTACAACAGGATTCCCTTCTTAATTTTTAAATTGTACACTAAATTCGATTGCCCCTCTGCTCAACATCTTTTGTGGGTTCACTTTCCTTTAACTAATGGAAATCATTTTTTGTGGTGTCAGTACGCATTGCAGTTATGTCTTAAATTGTTTAAGGGACTAGACCTTGTAAAACTTGAGAAGCAAAGCAAATTTTAGTGATAAGAATAGACATACTTTTTCTAAACAATATATATATATAGTATTTCTTGCACTTACATGTGTACCTGACTCCCCTCTACTAGGTTTTATGGCCAAGTTTTTTTAAAATTTCAAATTATTGCCCCAGAATCATGTTCTGCCATACTCTCCATTAGGTTTATTTTTCTGTAAGATCTTTTTATATGTGAGCAAAGACTGAAGCCCAAGGAGAGCCAGAATTTTGTAGTTTGTAAGATTCAGGATAACAGAAAGAGAAGACTCCCTTCTTCCCCGAGGTTTATGTCAATCCTCAACAAAGAACATTTATTGGCCTTGCTACAATCATGAGCCCACATGTAGATTAATCATTGTTTTTAGGTTACACAGAACTTTTTAAAAATCTTTACTGTTGAAATTATTACATATGTCCCCTTTTTCCCCTGCCCCCCAGCCCAAGGCTTCACCCCCCTATTGTCTGTGTCTATTAGTTAGGCTTACATGCATGCAAGTTCATTGGTGATCTGTACCCTTTCACCCACCCTCCCTTGCCTTCCCTCTGAAATTTGACAGTCAGTTTGATGCTTCTTTTTCTTTGGATCTATTTTTGTTCATCAGTTTATGTTGTTCATTATATTCCGCAAATGAGTGAGATCATGTGATACTTATTCTTCTCTGACTGGCTTTTTTCACTTAGCATAATGCTCCCAGGTCCATCCATGCTGTTGCAAATGGTAAGAGTTCCTTCTTTTTTATAGCAATGTATTATTCCATTGTGTAGAAGTACCACAGTTTTTTAATCCACTCATCTGTTGATGGGTACTTAGGCTATTTCCAAATCTTAGCTATGGTGAATTGTGCTGCTATGAACATAGGGGTGCATATATCCTTTCTGATTGGTGTCTCTGAATTTTGAGATGCAAATCAAAATGACAATGAAGTGCCACCTCACACATGTCAGAATGGCTATCCTCAACAAATCAACAAAGGACAAGTGCTGGCGAGGATGTGGAAAAAAGAGAACCCTTGTACACTGCTAATGGGAATGCAGACTGGTGCAGCCTCTGTGGAAAACAGTATGGAGTTTCCTCAAAAAATTAAAAATGAAACTCCCATTTGATCTTAAGATTGCTTCATGTTGAGGTGAAGAAAGAAGGGCCAAGTATTTAACAATATCATGTGGTACAAGAAGGGGTGAGGTGCAGCCCTCAAAAACAAAGGTCCTAAGAAAACAAACACAAAGTTATACATCTGCACTCTACTTAATTTCTTTGTATTCCAGTCTTTTCAACTTGTAAAATATACGTAGTAACAATAATAATCTCACTGGTCCACTGGAAGACTGAATGAGAGAATACCTGTAAACCTCTTGGCATGTGGGAGGTATCCAATAAATATTAATTATTCTCTTCCCAGCTGAAACTGATGACCATGGTGATTGGATCCAGGAATATATGATAAGTTATATGTTATATATATTTTGATGCTTATAAAGAATATGCCAACAGTAGAAAAGACAAGTAAATAAACAAAATTCTATCTTCAAAGTTTAGTTGAAAGAATTAAAGGAAAATTTTAAGTCATTAAATGACTGGAAGTTGTAAACCTGGTGCAGCAACTTGTGTTTACCTAACTCATTACACTTCAGGGTTTCTCAGTATTCCATAAGAATTTCATCACTAGTGAACATGAAATTACAATGCAACATAGTCTCATGAAATTACTAGATGATTTCCCATTTTTTACATTCCCTAGGTTAATTATGAATGTTGTTCTCATTTCAGAAAGTCTCTAATGCCAATCTTACTATTCCTGTCAAGTTAGAATTAACGTGCAGAACTTTCATTTAGAAATACACAGCTAATTTCACTATAGTCTTGACAAAATAGCTATTGGATGACCCAAATAGACTGACAACTGTTAGGCGAACTGTTTCAATCTTTCAGATTGAACATTCACAAAATAATCAGCAAGACAAAAATGATCCAGCAAGAAAATGTCTACATGCTTTCCAATGGGAAAGCCAGTATCTATATATTTTATTGTGTCTTATTCTTTACATATCTTCTCTTCCAAGTCAGCTTTTTTCTATCCTGCACATCCATAAAAGCTTGCATGCGATATGTCCACATTTATCAAGTCTGCTTAAATTATCTATCATCCTCAGTTGAATCGTGGAAGTGATCTTCTACTCCAGCCAAAATAGATGCCTGTGGCACTCTGTCAATAGTTCCTCTAAAGAACAATTTAAATATGATACCATACAGTATAGATGTTACAGTCTTGGGCCTTCCTATTAACACCATTGCAGTCCAGAGGTTTTCTAGAAAAGAGAAAGACAAAGATGACAGTCATTTCGTAGTAATTTAGAATATTTCATTTTCCTAGTGAATACAGTCAAGATTTTTTTTCAGAGAACAATGAATTTGTTACTCATCTCAAAGGAATATATTTCAACCCAGGAACACTTGGAACAAAATTTGTAGGAGGTAGAAAAATGTGAGGTCCATCTTTTTATAAATTATGGGTGTTTTTTTTTATAGAATTCAAAAAATAACTTTACTGAAAAAAAAATCTCCAGCCAATTCAGACTTTCTAGACCAGAAAATGAGACCTCGTTTTGGAAAAGCCCTCCACATTTAACCTTCCAGAGAAAAAAATAGTTCTTTCTAAGAAACATAAAGGATTTTAGCAAGCTGGTTATGGAACCCTAGCAAGAATAGTGTAGGGGAAAAAATCGGTCAAATGAAAGAGACAACATGTGCAGAGGTTGGGTATTCAAAAGATCCTTTCCTAAGGTAACTACAAAAACATCTTGACAGGGACTGATGGATGAAATAAAATTATACCATGGATTTGGGGTTTGCTTCATTTTTTTAACATATCAAATTTTGACAATTTAATAATTATCTTTAAACTCCAATCTCTGGTATCATATTGGAAGATACAAAAGAGCTTAAATTGTGTCATATATAAATAAAGGCCCAGTGCATGGATTTGTGAACAGGGCGGGGGGTGGTCCCTTAGCCTGGCCTGCACCCTCCCACAATTTGGTACCCCTCGGGGGATGTAGCAGTGTGCCACCAGCAGGCAGCCAGGAAGGAACCTGAGCCGGAGCCAGGCGCTGTGCCACCCATGCTCATCCTGGCCCACTGCGCCTGCTGCCACCACTTGGTAGTACTGTCGCAGAGTCAGGAGAGGCTCCCGCTGCTGCAGCTGCACTCGCCAGCCGTGAGCCCAGCTTCTGGCTGAGTGACACTCCCCCTGTGGGAGCAAACTGACCACCAGGGGGCAGCTCCTGCATTGAGCGTCTGCCCCCTGGTGGTCAGTGTGCATCACAGCACCTGGTCAACTGGTCATTCTGGTCATTCCAGTTGTTTGGTTGCTTAGGCTTTTATATATATAGATTTTTTAATCTCCCATAGCAACTAATATTGTTGTAGGGGAAAAAAATAGTTAAATAAATTAAAGCCCATATTTTATATGTCAGTTGATGAGAACCCTTCATGCTACATATTATAAAATTATAATATAATATTTTGAGATAAACTTAATACTATATATCATTAGAATATATATCATTATCTATTAAAGATATAATTTAAACTAGGATTTAGACAAAAAGACAAAATAATACCTTTATAAAACCCTATGGGTGAAAGTCTAACAAATACAAGGAGAAGCTTAGTGTAAACATTTAAAAGTTCGACTGGAATTTTCACTTTTTTTCTGAAGGTTGTAAGGAATTGTTGATATTGACTAAATCACAGGTAGGCCAAATAAATACCTTTGATTTTTACATCAATGCCTTTTTTCTGAATATAATCTGCCTCGACCACGATAAAAGAGTAATAAGCATAACCTGATTTTGCAGTGTCGTCATCAGTGATCATCATATGGACAGACTCATCTTCTGTGTAATGGATGGTCTTTTGTTAGAAACAGAAGTACCAACCTGAAAAACATGTACTCGCAAGAATGATTATTGAAGAGTATTTTCTATGGCCATAGATGATTAAATCACAGCTCCTAGTATGGAGCATGAGAATGAGTCACATAGGAAAATAAGTTTGAAATCAATGTGCATTCTGCAAGCACAGCATTTTATAGTTACTAGTATATTGTCCTTGTATCTGTTACATTTCCTGAGGGCTATAGAGGATTTTAAAATACGTGGTGCATTTGAAAAAGAGCTCAAACATTCGTTTCTCTAAGAAATTGGAAATGAAATAGATGGCAAGAATGTCACCCAACATAAAATTGAGATAATGGTCTCCTGTGTATAGCATGCTTCAAACATAAATCATCACTGTTAGTGACAAGCAAGAATTGACAAAAGTGAGGTCTGCACTGTATCCATAAAAATATAGGCTGCATCCATGTAGTTACTGGACTTATTGCTTTTACAGAAATAGTTTATCCATTCAAACATTTGCTCAGGTTTAGACTATCAATTTTGCTGACTTTTCTCTAAATTGAAAAGATTTTGACTGAAGTAAGTGAACTAGCCAATTGTTTTTGGATTCCTGTAGTTATATCTATGAATATGATGGCCAAAGAAATAGGAAATGACCCTGGCCAGTGTGGCTCCATTGGTTGGAGCGCTGTCTCTTGCACCATCCAAAGGGTTGTGGGTTCAATTTCTGGTCAAGGCACATACCTGGATTGCGAGTTCAATCCCCAGTCCATTGGGGCACATAGGGGAAGCAACTGATTGATGTTTCTTTCTCACATTGATGTTTCTCTCTCTCTCTCTCTCTCTCCCTCTCCCTTCATCTCTCTCTAAATAATAATAATAATAATAATAATAATAATAGAGGCACAGTCTCAGGTGAGGATTTTAAAAAAGTAAGAAATGCTTATTTGTATAATATATAGTGCAAAGTCTAATTTTTAAAATCAAATAATATATAAAAACTAATATTAGGTACATTAGTAATTGTTAACATTTTAGTTCAATACTTACGTTATACTGGTAGCATCATGAAAGGGAAAGTGAGTGAGTAAAAAAAAAACAGAGACTACAATCTCGAGCTGATAAAGACGATATAGGACTTGCGTAGGCCTATTTATGAGAGAGGGGTCACACCATGGTAGGCAGAGTGCAGTGTTGTCATGGTCTTTATTTAGAAGTTCAATGTGAGTTAAATGCCATTTATGAATGCTGAGTTGAACAGAGGGGTGGGCTGTCTTGAATTGTCTGTTGACAAGTCAGTATGACAATAACCTCATTCTAATTTTTCTCTTAAGAAGGGTCAGAAATTGAGTTTCCGCAAATCCTTTTTCCAATGGTCCAGGTTAAACTTTTCCAACGAGAGGCACTCACTTGAGATTTGGAGGCTGAAAAGGGGAAGAATCATCATCTCTAAAAGCACTTACAGTCGGATGTGTGGTCAGGTGTGTGACTCACAGCCGCTTGCTCCCCTGTGAGCTCTGGGAACAGCTCACGCTGCTACTGCACGAAGAGATCATGCGTGGGAGCTTCCCAGAAAGTCTATAATTTGTGTGTATCTCCAGCAAACTCTTTGCTACTTCAAGCTGAGAAAAATCACTAGTCGTTTCCCTGACTTTTGCTTCCCCTGTTCTTCCAATTATTGGGTAAGTTCCTAATTCTCTATATTAATGTATTTAATGCCTGAAAGTACAGAAAGGCTGCCGTTGACTAATATATTCCCATTGAAGGACATGTTTGAGAATTGCTAACACCACTTTTTGTCAGAAAACTTACTGCAGTGAAAGGTGAGAAATACTATCTTTTTCAAGATGGCCATATGCCAGCTTAAAATCCAGGATTCTATTACTAAGCAACAAGAAGAGTGTGATATTGATGGCAACCTTGCCTCCAATTACATGATCCATTTTTTTTTTTGGAGAGGTTTTCTCTTATTCATTCGAGGAGTCTCTCTTTAGCTATTTTTCATACTACTATATTTAGAGGTCAGAAGCCTCAAGCTAAAAGACATAAACACCAGACATCTATATGAGAGAAATTCTCTTGACTCCAATGGAATTTTTATTTTATTTTCCCTATTAATTTACTCAAGATGTCATTTCGACCTTATCAAATTACACATGCACAAGCATTCAAGCATTATTTTACACCTCTCTGAGCCTCAGTTTCTTCAATTATTAAAGAGAAACATTTTTGCCCTGCTTACTTCTCAGGGATATTCTAGTAATAAAATGAGATAATTGCTCTGGCCCACTTTGCTCACTGGCTAGAGTGTTGGCCTGCATACCAAAGGGTCACAGGTCTAATTCCTGATCTAGGACATGTACCTGGATTTCAGCTTCAACCCCCAGCCTGGTCAGGGCATATGTGGGAGACAACTAATCAATGTGTCTCACATAGATGTTTCTCTTCCTCTCTCCTCCTCTTTCTTTCTCTCCTCCTCGACCCCTCTCTCCCTTCTGGTATCTCTAAAAATGAGTGGAAAAATATATTTGAGTGAGGATTAACAAAAAAAAATAAGATGCTGGACATAAAAACATTTTGTGACTGACAAAGCCCTATGCATATTTAAAGGATTATAATTAGCATTACTTTCATGACTGTACCAGAGTGTTCTATTGATTCATTTTGCAAAAGTCCTTGTCTCAGAAGGACTATACATGGCTCTGGCAGGACCATGAAATGGATAAAGTCACCTTTTTTGCATTTCTTCTGGCACCTTTAAGTAACGCAGAGCCAAAAGGTCAGCTGAGTCATATTTCCCACAACAGGATGACCCCACAAGTGTGTTCTTGCCACTGGCAATGCTGCTTGTGAATCTTAACATTCACGGTCAGTGCTTCTGGGCTGACAGTTGGGATTTAAAATACTTGTAGCTAAATCATAAGAGCAGCTGAAAAGCACAGGCCATCTGCCGCAGGTGTGCACGAAAACACCCTCAAATTAATCAAGTCCACATTGACACCCATTAACAAACATTGAGTGGTGCAAGTTCTGGTCAGTAGCCTTATTCGGGGTAAGCTCCAGAATGTATCTCTAAGCTTTGTGTCTTACTCACAGGCAACAATCACTGTCCTCAGCCAGGTGTATTCTGACAGAATGCTGTTCACATGGCAACATCCATCAGCCCCAGTGGAAGCTGGCGACCTGGCACATCTTGGTTTGCACATCATCTGTCTGGTCTGGACATTTATTGAATAGATGCTTGTGCTGCAGACAGAATTTTATCTATCTCATTACAAACCATTGCATTGACTTCATCAGCCAAAAAAATAGCCAAAGTGCA
>NW_005878513.1:0-7641 GCF_000147115.1 Myotis lucifugus | reverse complement strand
AGAGAATAAGGGAAGATCACACACAAACACAAACACACACACACACACACACACACACAGCCAATCCCTCTCTTTTCTTTTCTGAGCACATCATGCCCACACCATGTTAGGTGATTAGTTTATCCGATTTCACTTGCCTCACTCTGAAATACTTTCCAAAAGTAAATATCTCTGTGTCACCAACACCACCAACCACCATGCCCAGTAAAGTTCAAATTCCAATAAATAGTTTTTAAATAAATTCATGATAGAAAACGAAATTATGTGTTACTAATTTAAATACCAAGATAATAGTTTTTTTAAATTGTCATTATTTTAAACTCGTGGCTCACACATACCTTTTAGCAGAGATATGGCAGAATGCTTAAAAGGACCGGTTTTATATTCAGGAAATCCTGGGTTTAACTCTGGCTCCTAATATTCTGTGTCCAGAGAACGTCCGTTAACCTCCAAACTCTTCTCTTTTTTCGTCTGCTCATTGTACGCAGATAACAACTACCTTCCTGCGGGGAGAGGTCATCCAGAGGGCGTGACCTCTAGTTGACCTGAGAGCTCCATCCAGACCATTGGAGACTCCTCACCCCCTTGCTCCTTGGAATATACATTCTGCCTACCAGTCCCACGGTGGGAGCTATTGTCAAGGACGCAGCCTTGAGAGAGCAATGTGAGATTGAGACCATCTGGACCAGGGGTCCTCAAACTACGGCCCGCAGGCCACATGCAAATACAAATATTGTAGTTGTGCCCGTTTTGTTTTTTTACTTCAAAATAAGATATGTGCAGTGTGCATAGGAATTTGTTCATAGTTTTTTTTTAAACTATAGTCTGGCCCTCCAACGGTCTGAGGGACAGTGAACTGGCCCCCTGTTTAAAAAGTTTGAGGACCCCTGAATTCTGGACGGTATATGTGACTAAACCCCTTTCAGGCCTCTCTATCAACTTCTAAGACTCTGGCACAAGGAATGGAGACCTACTGGTCTTGCAGTGGCCTGAGCAAGCTCATAGGGAAGCTCCCCTGCTGGTTACCCCTGCCACCTACCAATCTGAAGGGGTCATCAGCCTCTTTCTTGATTTCTCCCTGCCCTTCGTGGGGCAGTTTCAGATTTCACGGGGGAAATTCCCCAGCTTGCAAACACCGTCGTTTTCAGCGTTGTTGTGAGAATGGTGTAAAGCTCTTTTCACAGGGTCTGACAACAGGAAGTTTTCAGAAAATGCTACGTATTACCCTTATGTTCCCGAGCTCAAGGGGTTCATCACTTAGGATGTTCTGTTCAAGAACAAGGTGTGCTTGTTGTTAGGTAGTTTTATTTAGAAGGGAGACGGGATTCACAGCCAAAGCTCTGTCTCCCTGGAGGGAGGCTTAGCCATTGCTCATTATCCAATACTATTTGGTTAATTACATGTTGATTTCTTCTTTACAGTTGTTAAACTTACCTGGTTGAGTTCCCATCAAGCATATTCAGTAACAGCTGCACCTGCAAAATACTGTGCTACATTTTAACATTTAGCAAGAATAGCATTTAAAAGAAAAAAAAAGATGGCATTTAATAGGGGCCATGAGGAACTTGAGACTCGTGTCCTACCTAACATTTAGAATGTGTTTTTACTTAATTGGCTGAGGATAGCCTCAGACAATTAGTCTTGTTGGAGGCCTGGTAAATAATTGGCTCACCAACATCTGAGCTTAAAAGGGCTGAAAGAAAAAAAATATAATAACTATGTAAGAATTGAATACTTTACCATGTCAAAAATATCATCAACAAAATGTAAACAAATAACAAACTAGGAAAAATATTTGCAATACATAAAATAAAAAGTTGATATTTAAAGAGATCAAACAATCAATATGAAAAATACTTAAACCCTATTAAAAAAAAAGGTAAATAGTATTAACAAACAATTAATCAAAGGAGAAATTGAAATGGCTGCGAAACCAGAAATTTAAAATAAAGCTTTTATACTTGTCAATAATTGAAGGAATACCTAATAAAACAATAGAATACTAATTTTTGGTATATCAAATTAGAGAGAGAGAAAGAGAGAGGGAGAGAGGGAAGAAGGGAAGGGAAGGGAAGGGAGAAATACTAAGATGTGGAAATTATATGCTTTCAACTGGGATTTTAAACATGGTCAGTGGTGATAAAAATTGAAAAAAGTTTTTTAAAAACAATTTGGCAATATTATGAAGAGCATTTAAACAATTCACTCTTGATTCAGTAGTTGCTGTTCTAAAATCTATCCTAAGAAAATAATCCAAAATTATATAAGATTTATAACATTATTTATTTTAGTGTAATTCAAAATAGGAAAAAGCAAAAAATATATACATGTTAAATACTACTAGGTGGCATCCCTTGGCCTGGCCTGTGGGGACCAGGGCAAAACCAGCTCTCCGACATCCCCCAGGGGTTCCAGATTGTGACAGGGCGCAGGCAAGGTCAAGGGACTCCAATGGTGCAGATCAGGGCCAGGAAGGGACTGCAGAAGGGCTTCAGGGTGTGTCCAACCCATCTTGCCCAGTCCCCAACAGCCAGACCCCAGCAGCAAGCTAATCTACTGGTCGAAGCATCTGCCCCCTGGTGGTCAGTGTGTGTCATAGCGACTGGTCGAACAGTCAACCAATCAGTTGGACAATTAGCATATTAGGCTTTTATTTATAGGATAAGAAAAGCAGTTGTTAACATAATTTTTAAAATATAGGGTGTCCCAAAAAATGTATACACATACATTTTTTGATAGCTCAAGTGATGCTGCTTTTCAAATTAAACCCATTAGAATGAATAATTATTCAAAGTGTGTATACATTTTGGGGGGCACCTGGTATATATAATATCTTAAGTAAATATCCAGAAAAAGAAAGTAGAAATACAAAAAAATTGTATGACTTTTGGAATTTGGGACATTTTCATAGAACTTTGTGCTTCTAGTCATGAACAAATGAATGTGCATGTATATATTTCATTGATCCTAAGATATTCATTTCTACATTTTGAAATTTGGATCCACCTAAAATCAATGAGGACTTAAATTAAGTGAAATACTATTCATTTATGACATTGTTATCATATTATTTTCTTTATAGTTTATTGTTTTTATAAATCCATAATGAGTGGATTTTACTATTCTAATTATATTTATTTTATTTTTTTATTAAAAATTTCTAATGTTGACATTATTGCAGGTGTCCCCCCACCTCCCCTCCCTTGGCCTTCACCAAACTATTGTCTGTGTCCATGGGGTATGCATATATATTTTTTATTTTATTTATTTTTTATTTTTTAGCTAATCCCTTCACTTTCTTTATTCAGTCACTCCCACCCTACCCTCCAAATCAGGATCTCTGGGACCAGTGTCCAGGATTCAGATTTTTGTTGTTGTTGCTTAACCAGCATCGCAGGTGATTCTTTCAAAACAACCCTAGGCCCTAACCTACCTTTCTTACAGAAAACCGGAGAAGAACCAAGCAGCGCTTAGAGAGTTAGAGTTACACTTATTATTATTACACGTGGGCCCAGAGGAAAATGTCTCTCAAATTCTGGGCGAAGTCACACAGGAAGTTTCCTGTATTTATACCATTTTACCCTCTTTTTCTGCCAAATATGGGGTTTTCCGGTCCCCTTTGCAAGTTCTTAAAGAGCCCCAATGGGGCTTTGAGACCTCGACCAAAGGCTTGGCCTGGTGCCAGCACTGATAACTTCGTCTGGGAAGGTTTATTGCTTCTTTGAAATGGGAATAGTCTTATTTTCCTTATTATTTAAGCCAGCAAGCATTTACAGAAGCCAGAACTAGCAGGGTTAAAATTTCAAACAGCAGTTTTTATATAAGATGGATGCTTCACCTTCTGTTCCCTCGCTCCCTGTTGTCCAAGTTATAAGTTGTATGTTTGGTTGGTTGGTTAGTTTTATGGGGAATACATTCTCTACATTCTACATTTGTCTTGAGGCTAAGAACGGACCTAGAGACATCTGGAATTCTAACAATGTAACCATTGAAGCCATGGATCAAGTTGTAGAAGATAGGAGTTCATCTGGCTGTTTTTTATAGGATGTGGGTTGTTTTGATGATGGACTGTCTCAAAATGAGAGGAAGTTCAGAATAGACATTGTAATGTGAAGAAAAGGCTCAGTCATGTAATAATTGGGGAGACTATGCCACATCAATAAGAGAGAGGAAGATCGACTTATTGCCTCCTGTATGTGCCCAACTGGGGATTGAACCCACAACCTAGGCATGTGCCCTGACTGGGAATTGAACCTGTGACCTTTGGGTGCATGGGACAATGCTCCGACCAACTGAGCCACATGGGCTAGGGCAAGTATGCCACTTTGATAGAGAAAAAATATATACATGAGAATGGTCACTATATGAAAATAATGGTACAGTTCACAATGAAGATCCAGTTATCATTCATTTTTATACGGCAAATATTATAGCATGTAAATACATAAGGCAACTTAAAAATGTGATGAGAAGTGGGCAGAAATAGAATTACAGTAGGAAACATTAGCTTGCCTTTCAAAATTAATAAAAAACAAAGTGCCCTATCACCAAAAAATTTTGAAACCCTCTCTCAATTTGGTCAAGAAAAAAATCAAATAAATAGTAACTAACTTACAAAATAATAATATAATCACAATGCATAAGAAACTGAGTAAACTCTAAAGCCATGATGAAAACACATAACTTTAAGCTTTTTTATTATTGACCAAGAAAGAAAGCAAAAGTGAACCAAATGACACAACATGAAAAAAAAAATAAGAATAAAGCAGAAAGCTATGAATTAGGAGGTGGGGGAGAAAAAACAGAGACAAAGCTATAAATACACCTGAGATTTGAACCTTGAACCAACAACAAATAAATGGTTCACTGGCTCATATAATTTTTAAACAAACTTACATGTGAGAAAAAAATACACTTACACATAAATATAAAGGGAACTTAAAATATTCTAAGAAAGCTGGGTGAAATGGATTATTTTAATATAAATTTTCAAACTCATATAAAATATAAATTAAGTATTAATATAAATGACAAAAACAGTAAAAGAAATGGAGTAAAAACAAGGAGACTAAAAACCACAGAGAAAATTGTCAAACAGCTCCCCTTTGAGAACTACACAATGCTGACAATTTCACAGGGATAGCAATCAACTTCTGTCAAACTTACAAGGAACAAGGTTTCACATGTTATTAAAATAGTTCCTGGCCTAACCGGTTTGGCTCAGTGGATAGAGCATCAGCCTGCGGACTCAAGGGTCCTGGGTTTGATTCTGGTCAAGGGCATGTACCTTGGTTGCGGGCACATCCCCAATGGGGAGTGTGCAGGAGGCAGCTGATCGTTGTTTCTCTCTCATCAATGTTTCTAACTCTCTATCCCTCTCCCTTCCTCTCTGTAAAATAAAATAAAATAAAAAAATCAATAAAATATATTTTTTAAAAGGGAATTAATTAGCAGAGATATTTAAAAAAAAAAAAAGTTCCCAAGCATGAAAGCAAAAGAGGGCATTCAAACAGTATTTACAGAGCCAGGGTAACACTGACACCCAAATCTGAAAACGATAACAGAAAAATACAGACCAATATTTTATGAATACTATTTAAAAAGCAAAAATAAAATGATAGAAATGGAACACAGTTGCACTATGGAAAGAAAAATGCAAAAGGAATGATTGCAGCAATTTAAAGTTCCACATACTAAAAGATGAAAGGAGTTAAAATAATTTTTCCACAGATGTTAAAAATCTGTAGAATTTTCAATATCTATTCAATATATTTTTCTTAATTTTTAGAGATTCTTAATAAAGCAGGATTTTTTAAATTCTATAAATGGAGATGGTGAAGAAATGTGTGTTTGAATATGTGTGTGTGTTAAGTAAAACATCCAGCTTCCTGCCTAACAGTAAAACATTAGAAGTAGTTCCTTTAAAGTCATAAATGGGCTATAAGTGCCCCTATATCACAACTATGATTTAAATTTATGTTTTAAGTACTCACAATTAAAATCAGAAAAGAGAAATAAGAAGAAAAAAACCCACACAACTGGAAATGTACTCTTAACAAACTTGTGCTGAATGAAAGATAAATGAGCAAACAATGAAAGTAAAGGAATGTGGAACTGTTGTAGCCAAGACCTCAAGTGGGCCCTTGGCACTGCCTGGTCATTGCACTATACGTCCATGGCGTATACTACCCAAGGCATGAATTTTCCAACCCCTTGCTCCCGAAGCCTTTAAGACATTCTCCGCCTTCCTTGCTTTCACTCATCATATAAACTCAATACTTAACACTCACAAACACAGAGCGGGGAAAACCCACATCTTCTTCCTCAACTTCTCCATCTATTTCCCCATTTTCAGCTCCTTTTCATGCAAAATTGTTCCAAAGAGTCATTGGTGGCTGCTAGTTCTGTGTCCTCATTTCTCATTCCCTTCTCAGTCAGTTCTGAGTGTATTTCCATCTTCCCCACTCCACGGGCACTGCTCCTATTAGAGTCAACGCCACCTCACCTTGCCCAATCCACTGGCCACTGCTTCTGTCCTCACCCTTCTTGTGCAAATACTCAGGGCTTTTGAAACAGTTGACTTCTTTCTCCATGAAATACTCTCTACCAGCTCCCATGACACTACTCTTCTGTTCCCTTTCAAGTCCTCATCAACACCCTTCCAGGTCCCTCCTGGTTGCACTCTAAAGGTTGGTATGCCACAGTGCTCTGTTCTTGGTCCTTTTCTGTTTACTTTTAAAAAAACAACATTGTTGAGGTACATATACTTACATATCATAACATTCATTTTAAGTGTACAATTCAATGATGTTTGGTAAATATACAGAGTTGTCCCAGCAAGATCCCTCTTGCTTATTTATAGCTCATTCTGGTATCCACACCCAGCCTAGGTAACTTCTGGTCAACTTTCTCTATGTATAGATTGGCTTTTCTTTTTCTCTTTTGATACATTCTCTGTATGTGTTGTCATATAAGCCTGAGGCATTATATACTATCTCTATGTCCAGGATAACCACATTTATGTCAATAGTCTCAGTCTTTCTTCCAGACTCCAGATTCACATATCCACTAGCCATTCAACATCTCTACTTAGATTGAAATGTTGCTTGTTTACTCCCCTTGGTATAGAGACTAAGAGCATGATCTGCAGCAAGACATCCAGGATTTGAATCTTGGCTTGTCATTTATTGGCCATGTGACCTTACCTTAAGCAAGTAACTTACTCTTTCTGTGCTTTAATTTCCTCATCTATAAAACAAAGTTTAATTAGAATACCTATTGCATGGTATTATAGCTATATTATAGGTATTGCAGAATTCCTCTATACCTAAATAGTGACAGCCATTTTGAAACCATAAATAGGGCTAATCTAAATGAGAGAGATGGTGAAAGAAGTAACCAGGATCTTGGTGATGTCTTTGAGCCCCTAAATTAACCAAATCTGGAATATTCTACCACTGTTATATGAAAACACAGATGGTTCTTCTGCACCTCATGGCCAAAAGCATTCTGATAGTGACCTTGGTAACAGCACAACCATTCATCCAATTCTCAAGCCCAGCGCCTGGGAGTGCTCCTTGATTCCCACTCCCCCTCACATCTCCTATCGAAGACTGATCAGCTCTTCCCTCCATCCTCTTT
>NW_005878512.1:4331-7741 GCF_000147115.1 Myotis lucifugus | reverse complement strand
GAACCATCTCCCCCAGTGTTGAATTAACACATAGCTTCTACCTGTGATGGCGAACCTTTTGAGCTCGGCGTGTCAGCATTTTGAAAAACCCTAACTTAACTCTGGTGCCGTGTCACATACAGAAATTTTTTGAAATTTGCAACCATATTAAAACAAACACTTACATTTTTGATATTTATTTTATATATTTAAATGCCATTTAACAAAGAAAAATCAACCAAAAAAATGAGTTCGCATGTCACCTCTGACACCCGTGTCATAGGTTCGCCATCACTGTCCTAGGGAGTCACAGGGGACATTCGTGGTGTATTGGTCCAAGAAGATTCATTGATCATAAGTTAAAGGAAGGGATCATTGTTGACCAAAGTGACAGGAAACATAGAGAAAATAAGTGAACATGGACTTTGGAGTTAAACGTGTGCTTGAATCCCATCTCTGTTTAATGCTTTGTTACTAGCTAGTTAGTGTCAGCAAGTGGATTATCAGCCTCAGTCTTTCCTTTTTATACAAGTCTCACAGTGGTGTGAGCCTCATGGGGTCATCGTGATTGGGAATGTCACCCGTATAGCCAGGTACGGGCAGAAAGAAAGGGGTGTGAGGATCTCCGGGGAAATGGATACGGAGATGACAAAATGGAAAGTCAGGCAGATGGGAAATTACCTTCCAGATTATATGGCAAAGGGGGAAAAGTGGGGCTGTGCATCCTGAGGCTTCCCTGCTCCGTAAAGAACAGGTGAAGTTTCCATTCAAAGTACGTAGAGAAAGTGAGGTCAGATCATTTTTTAAATGAGTAGAAAGAAATGATATAGAGATGGGTGGCATGGGAGGCAACATGACATGAACTAAGAGGCTTCTTTAGGAGCCTAGAGGGCTTATCTGTCTGGTTATAAGAGGACTGGAGAGTCCATTGTGTGGAATTTGTTCTCTCCTTACTCCACAAACAATCTCTGGACCAGGAAAAGAGAAAACTGGATTTGGCCCAGGTTGGAAGAAAGAGGAAGGAATAAAGAGGAGGATGTCAAGAGAGTACAGTCACATCAAGCAGCTAATTATAAATGTCAGACCTTGGGACTCAGTGGGAAGAGACTATACAGCAGCAAAAGGAGGGATTAAAGTCTAGGACAGTGGTCGGCAAACTCATTAGTCAACACAGCCAAATATCAACAGTACAACAATTGAAATTTCTTTTGAGAGCCAAATTTTTTAAACTTAAAATACATAGGTAGGTACATTGTTATTAACTTAATTAGGATACTCCTAAGGCTTAGGAAGAGCCATACTCAAGGGGCCAAAGAGCCGCATGTGGCTCACGAGCCACAGTTTGCCGACCACGGAAATATTCCCGGTAATGGCAAATAATCTTCAGGCTTGCCTAAGCTGAGATTTAGTGGAGGGAAACAAGTAGAGATTTGGGGAGGCGTGGGTATTGCAAAGATGATTGGTTATGGGACCAGAGTGTCCCAGGCTGATATCAGAAACCAGGCCCTAAAAGAATGAAACACGTCAACCTTCTGAAAAGCAGGAGTGACTTCAGCGGGGAGAGGGGATGGTGAAGATGGGAACGGGTGTTGAATTCAGCAAGAAAGTTTATCACATCATCTGGAAGGTGGTAGGTAATCTGATTTGCAAATGCCATCAGATATTTAGTGTGCAAGTTCTTCTTGTTCTTAAGACCCACAGTGAGAAACTGATCCTGGACACAATGGGCATGAGGCCACTTGTTGCTACTTGAGCCAAATTAAGCAGAGACAGGGTTGGATCACGTATGAGTGTTCATTCCAATAATGCCGGCAGCATGGGGAGAGCAGTTAGTCACCCTGGAAAGTGTGCTCTCGGCAAAGGACAGGGGTAGGGCCTGCAGTCGGGCCTTCGGGAGCTGAAAGTCCGATAACCAGGTGGCTAATCTATGATGTTACAAACAGCTCAGCCCGTTCCTGGGACCAGAAGATGGTCAGCCTTCCTGAGACAAACTCCCAGAGTGGGTCCGGGTTCGGGTCCGGGGGTCTGGGCACAGCAACTGCTGGCGGCTAATCCCAGCAGGTCATCAATGCAAGAAGTTCATCAAAAGGCTGATGGAACTTGGGGCTTCAGCAGGGCTGAAAACCTGCATGTTATTACCTGCTGCTGGGACAGCCGAGGGCAGTTCCCCAACCTGACCGAACTTTACCTTTGACGTGCATATCTGCTTTGCTACAGGGCAAAATGTGTTCATAAAAAGAGAGGGGTCCAGATATTCAGAAAACTGAGTTTCTAAAGCTAAGCTCCATCTGGCTCCCCCCAAAATGCCTTCCAAATTTATATTTCATGTCTAGTCTCTTTATTAATTTACTCACAGCCCCTTCCCCAGATTCCTGAACCCTCCTAGATGCAGGACAACACCCCGGCAAACAACCAAATCAAAGGGTTCCTGTTCTTGATCTGCTTCTAAAATGCATTTTCTTCTTGCAGCACATCCTCCAGTTTCCCAGGGTCTACAAGGCAGCCTCTTCTCTACAGTTGGCAACATGAATAATCATTATGAAGCAAGTGTGCCTCTATTCTCATGTGCTCTTCCCTCTATCAAACCACAAGTACAGAACCTGCAGGGCTGTCCTTGCTGCTGGAGCGTGAAACATCACCAGGAGTGTCAGGGAAGTGGACAGAGCAAACCAGGAAACGGCCTTAGGTGTTCCTGGCCACAGCGACTCTGCTCCGGGCTGGCCGTGACCGCGGAACGGCTGCAGCAGGCTGACTTCTGGCAGCAGCCTTATTCAGGCAGCATCTCTTCACCCCTTCCCATTCACCAGGTCTGTTCTGGGATCTCCTTGGCTTTCTTCTCTGTCAGTAGATTTCCCTGTATCTTAGGGAAAACTTCGTAGCTAACGTTTTCCTTCTTCATTTCTCTATGTGCCCACCAGCTGTGCTTTGGGGAAGAAACAGACTGGATCGAGTAAGGCAGCAGGAAGGTGATAAAATGACTTGGAAAGTATCTTCTCTGGGCCTCAATATTTCCATCCTTACAAAGGAAGAGTTCAGCCAAAGAAATTGGCAATTCAATGTAGCTATGCTCTTTATGTATATTAATACCACTTGATCCTCTCAATATCCTATGAAGTTCATGCTTCTCAGGCTCACATTTCTAAGAGAGGTTGAAGCCAGAATTTGTACTCATATATATTATATATATGCACACACATTATATGTACATACCTATCTATGAGTACCTACATATGAGTCATAAAAATCATTGTGTACCTATCTATGAGTCATGTAATTTATAAAAATTATAAAAATTAATTCTAGATCTAGCTATAGCTGTATATACTTGTTCTTGCATCAGGGAAGGGATACAAAATTTTTATGCCCCAGGACCAACAATTCCCATTTTAATTCATTCCTTGTATTTGTGTGCATGTAAGTGTCCTGGGAGA
>NW_005878512.1:0-4231 GCF_000147115.1 Myotis lucifugus | reverse complement strand
TAAATGACATTTTCCTGGTGATGCAGGACAGACCTGAGTTCACACCTGTGGTTTCTGAATTCTTAAAAAGCCTTATAGTCCGCATGCGCTAGCATGAGTGTACAGTGGAGAGGATCTACTTTAGGGTGTTTGTAGATAACATGCCTGAGGTCAGCCCTTGGGAAAGCCCTGAGCCTAATTAATTCCTTTTCCACACCAGGACGGGGACTACACACTCACTGCTGGTAAAGAAGAAAGAAAAAGTTATTTTCATTGTGTTCTTTCCTTCCTCTCCGGTCTGAATCCCTGGAAACCAGGACAAGGTGAGACAGCCATGGCCAAGGGTATGGAAAGGGCACCACCTCAGGGTGCTGGGGGATCCCATGTCCGGAAGCCAGCTGTGCAGAGGATTAGGAATGAGCTCCCTTGAGCATTTTCACGGGCCTCACCCAAGCAGGACATTAAGTGAGATGGAATGGCCGCCTTTCCTTGCGTGATCATATTTTCCTTGGTCTCCTCCGCTTGGGCACCTACTGTTTTCTGGGTAAGAAAATGTGTGGGTCTTGGGAGGGAAACATCTGGTTTTCTTTTAGTTGTAGGGAAGAGAAAGAATAACATGAATGGATGGGAAATGTTTTGCTGAAACATGGACCTTTGGGCTTGATCATGCAAATTGGTATCAATAGGGCATCGTTATTAGAAACATCACTATCTGAAAAGTAACACGCTTCTACATGATGCATGGGTCAAGAAAAATCAGAAGGGCAATTCAAAATCATTTTGAACATAAAGAAAATGAAACAAAATGAACGAAAGTTTAGGTTCAAACATATGTCATTGCCTCCGTACCCTTTTCCTTTTACTCTAATCCCACCATCACCTGGGATGTCCCCAATCTCACTGGATTCTACTTTATCTTTTTTTAAAAAAATATATTTTATTGATTTTTTTACAGAGAGGAAGGGAGAGGGATAGAGAGTTAGAAACTTCGATGAGAGAGAAACATTGATCAGTTGCCTCCTGAATACCCCCTACTGGGGATGTGCCCGCAACCAAGGTACATGCCCTTGACTGGAATCAAACCTAGGACCCTTCTGTCCGCAGGCCGACACTCTATCCATTGAGCCAAACTGATTAGGGCTCTATTTTATCTTACTTGTATTTCTTTTTGCTCAAGTAAACATATATATGTATATTTTGTTATTCCTCCTACTTTCCTACATAAACAATAGCACGCTATAGATAGGGACCTGTTGAGTTTGTTTCTGTTTGTTCTTTGTTGCTTTTTGTTTAATATCCCACATGTGAGTGAAATCATAGTTTCTGTCCTTTCCTGTCTGACTTATTTTACTTCCCATAACACTCTATTTGAAACATGTGTTCTTGGATATTTTAAATACCATCTGATTGTGAGAGAAGGGAGAGCAGAACTACAATAGATCTTGTTTCATTCTCCCACATCCAGCAACACCAGCACCGCTTGCCCAAACCAGTTCACTGAATCCCTCAGCCTCTCTGGGGCCAAGGAACTCCTGTTTCCTCATCATCATTCACTTCAATTCAGCCTCTTGATAGGAACAGGCCTGACACTTTACTTACTGTATCATGTTTAACTTTTAAATTAAAAATATATATTTTTTATTGATTTCAGAGAGGGAGACAGAGATAGAAACATCAGTGAGAGAGAATCATCGTTTGGCTGTCTCCTGGGATGGAGCCCGAAACCTGGGCATGTGCCCCGACCGGGACCGAACCTGCGACCTCTTGGTTCCTGGGTCAATGCTCCACTGCTGAGCCACACCCAGCCAAGCCATACTGAGCCGTATACTTGTCCCAATTAGAGTGAAGATGGAACTAAAGCCAACAAAAGCCAAGTCACTTAATGAAATACTATGGTTGGCACATTATGTGTACAATCCTGAAAGGGTTTTACTCTTTTCTCAATGACACAGCAAATTTATAAATGAAGTCAGGACTGTAGAAAGTAAAAGAGTAAATAAATATATAAAGTAGTTACCACTCACAAATGCTGTTGTATAATTCTGTGCAAATGAGTAATTAAGTTACACTTCTTTATTCAGTTAGTAACTTCAATAAGTGAAATCATATCCTATGGAAAACTTTTTAAAATCTATTGTGTCTTTATTTGCAGGACTAAGACCATGGGACCCCACTAAATGGTCTCCAGTAAATTTAAATTTCTGATTTCTGAATTCAGATTCCAACCTGATCACTCTCCTGACACAAGAGTCCTAAAACCTCATAGTGGTGAAGTAGAATGGGGAGATTTCTGTGTGGCCTTGGACATGTACTAGCATCTGAACCTCCAGACTTATATTTACACGCAGGTAACACAAGCACGATGGTAGGAAATATACTTCTGAGCATGAAATGAAGCCACACCTGCCACGTATTCAAGGTTAAAGGCTAAACCGTGGTGTATACAGGAGTTATTTCCAGTCTCAATATAAACCCTAAATCTTTTTTTAAATTTTATTTTTCAATTAAAGTTGCTATTCAATATTATTTTGTATTAGTTTCAGGTGTACAGCATGGTGGTTATACAACCATATATGTTACATAAATGATCACCGTAAATTTTCAAGTGCCCACCCAGCACTATGCATAGTTATTATAATATTATTGATGACTAAAGGCTCGATGCACGAAATTCATGCAAGGGCCTCTGCCCTTGCAGCCCTGGTTTTGTCTGGAAGGATGTCTGGTCTAATTAGCATATTACGCTTTTATTATTATAGATATTCCCTGTGATGTACTTTCTATCTCCATGATTGTTTTGTAACCACCAATCTGTACTACTTAATCCCTTCACCTCTTTCACCCAGTCCCCCAAAATCCCTCCCCCTGGCAGCCATCATCGCTCTGTTCTCTGTACCTGTATGTCTGTTTCTGACAAGCCCTCACACACCCTCTAGTGCCCATACTCCTTATGGTGAGCTTCTGGCATTGGGACTCCTAGTTCAAAGGAACACTTTGCACTTGGGGTTGACGCTGAGATGTCGCAATGCTCATACTTGAAGAAATGGTGGGATGGGCAAAGGCATGCTGTCAGAAAAGACACAAAAACCTGCCTGACCGAAGAGCAGAGCAGAGAAAACCCTTAGAACAGACCAACCGAGCTCCATCCAGGCTGTTGCAATGGTAAGAACTCCTTTTTTACAGCAGCGTAGTATTCCATTGTGTAGATGAACCACAGTTTTTTAACCCACTCATCTGCTGATGGGCACTTAGGCTGTTTGCAAATCTTAGCTATGGTGAATGGTGAACTGGAGAGCATCATGCTAAGTGAAATAAGCCAGTCAGAGAAAGATAAATATCACATGATCTCACTCATTGCTGGAATATAATGAACAACATAAACTGATGAACAAAAACAGATTCAGAGACGGAGAAGCATGGAACAGACCGTCAAACCTCAGAGGGAAAGCAGGGGAGGTTGGGGGTAAGGGGGAGAGATCAACCAAAGGCCTTGTATGCATGCATATAGGCCCAACCAATGGACACAGACACCAAGGGGGTGAGGGCCTTAGTAGGGCAGGGGGTTTGGGGGGCAATGGGGGGATAAGGACTCATATGTAATACCTTAATCAATAAAGAAAAAAATCAATTGACCAGTAATATTTGTTGCTATGCCCATGTGGGGCAGTAGCCGCAGGACAGGAATAAGGAGGAGAAATCCACCAATCATCATCTACATGATATTTCCTGTTACTTGCAGCCCCGTGCAGGATGGACTTCCCTAGGATCTCCTTGATGCGCCAGATGAGCCCAAGTGCCCGGATACAGCTGCCCCTGCTTGGGCTACAGATGGCCACACTTTCCAGAATGAGTGTTTCTTTTGTCTTGCTCAGTGGTAAGTTCAAGTTAAAATGTCATTATTTTTTCTCTATATTTCTTCACAGAAATGTCACTGAGGAAGTAACATTGGGGAGGTACCGTCTCTCTGGGCTAGCTTGTTTTATCTCTACAATTTTAACTTGGATCATAAAAGTTATATAACATCTATATAATTAGCATTGCTATGTATACTACTTTGTCTGTCACTATATCAAACATGAGTAAGGTGACGTCAACTAAACCCAAAATGCGTGGACTGAGAGCCTAATTCAGGTAGCCATTGGCTGTCTGAATGGATTGAGGATCATCTAAACAATCTGTGATTTCCTCCACAAGATTCCTCAAGGGACAGCATGTACCCAGATTTCCCACCGAGGGGAAATGCACTGCCTGG
>NW_005878511.1:0-7643 GCF_000147115.1 Myotis lucifugus | reverse complement strand
CCTTCCAGCCTAATATCTGCTCCTGCGCCCACTCTTCCTTGGCGATCGTTACTGGCCGGTGCTTCTTTCTCCCTGTTGTTTTCCGTTCATGTTTTTGGTCAGCTCACTTCTTTTCCCGGCCATGTTCTTTCTTGGACCATCAATTTGGTCTTCTCAACAGTCCACTCATAGCAGTAGTATTATTACTCTGTCAGTCAACTTTTGGCTCATTATAAATTAGCATTTTGAAGTATTCTCATTTACATAGGGCACCCCAAAGAGAAGCTGATCCCCAGCTAAAAGGGCAGTTGTTGTAATGCAAGTCATTGAGACAAAGGCCTTGCAGGAAAGAGCAAGCTAAGGGCAGCTGATTATAATGAAAGGCTTAAGTGCGGCATAAATGCTTCCGGCCTGACAAGAGCACTGACGGAAAGAATTGATCTATTTCAACAGAAAAATGTCTGCCCCAAAGGAAACCTCTCCTAAGGGAGTGCCCAGCCAGCGTGTGGGCCTTCGGAAAGCTGGATCCATATTTTAGGAGAGAGCAACCAACTTTGTTGACAGGTCATAAGTCAAGAAACAAGTTTAATAAAAAATTCATTGAAAAACACTATTTCCACACCAGGCTCTAAAGCTGTTCTCAGAAGGGTAGGACTTAGGGAGGTTTTTGAACCTATTGTTGGTTGATATCAGATGTTAAACTTAGAAGACTACATCTTTAAGATTTATGGAGCAGTGTTTGGGCATCATGACCTGGACCTGGTCCAGAGTCCCATGTATTATCTACATGAATCCATTCGGACCAACTGCGTACCTACTTGGCTTTCGCCGTGCATTCTCTCCTGGTTAATTCCTGTTGCCATCGAGCCTGAATTACCTCTAGGGATGGGCTCTCACACTTTCCTACCCAGCTTACCACTGTTGTTAGACAACCAGGCTGTGGACCCTGGAGCCCTGTCTCTGAAGCGGTCTTGCTGCTTTCCTGGGCCCCCTTAGTCTCAATTTCACACCTCAGCAGAGAGAGTGTTCTTAAGTATGAATCTGAACAGACCCACATCCTTCCTGGCTCCTCACAGGGTTCAGGCTTAGGTCCAGTCTCCTTATCTTAGCCACAGCACTGCTTGTGCTCTGGCCTTGACACCTTCCCCTTTGTTTTAGCCATGTTGTGTGTGACCACATTGACTCATTCAATAAATATTTATTAAGCGCCCAGCACTGTCTTTTCTTGGCACTGGGAATGTAGCAGTGAACAGAAACAAGACCCCTGACTTCATGGTGCTTCGTTCTAATTGGGGAGACAGATGGAATATGCCAGAAGGCAATGAGTACAGTGGAGAGAAACAAAGCAAGAAAGGAGTAGGGAGCCAGATGGGAGTGTGGTGCAATTTAAAAGAGGGTGTTCAGGGAACACCTCATCAAGGGGTGATAGTTTTGTATCTAGACTTTGTTAGGGTCACCAAAGGAGGAATGCATGAGGCTGAAAGGGATAAAGAATCATGAATTTATTAGGTCATCTGGATACCAGATGGGCTGACCCCAAGATGGCACCAGCACCCAGGGACAGGGAGTTGGAGATTTTAAAGGATTCTGGGTGGGTTTTTTCTGGGTGGAGAAATCTCTGGGCGGGTCCAGATCCTGGGAAGGTCAGGAGGGGAAGGATAATGGTCTTAGCAAGTGGAATGTGGTCTAAGCAAAAGGAAATGTCAGTTGTGAAGTGGTCTAAAGGTCAGTTCCCAGGGGAGAAGGTAACGATTCAATTTTTTAATCAGACCTAATATTCCAGCCTTTTTGTTTTATGGAACAGGAACAAAGGTTATATCTTCCATAGTTACTTCCTGCTGAGAGGGGATGTCGAGGTCCTAGGGGGATGGACTTTGATTGTAGTTTGCTGGAACACTGTATAGATTCCTCATGGTTTGAGTGAGGGGTCACAGCAGCATGATTTTCCCAAGACACTGGTTAGTGAAGGCTCAAAAGCGGTCCCTGGGAGCGAGGTTCTTGTTTTCCCAGTTTTGCCCCTTGCTAGGCATCTGGAGCTTTCTGCCCTGGTGAGTTCTGTACCTGGCCCATCGTCCTTGCTCTGGGGGTCAGAGGGATGATAAGGCCTGGGCACAACAGGAGGTTGTGATGGTGTCTAGGGTGCTATTTTCTGAGTACAAGTAGGGCTTGTAACCTGGTGGAGACAAACTGTTTTATAAATTTTAGTATTATTGAGGCAAAAGGTAGAACAACAAGAATTATGACAAATGGTCTGGTGGAAGGAAAGAGATATTAGTTTGGAGGGTTGTAGTATAATATATCAAAATGAGGTTTATTCTCTTAGCTTCATTTGTCCTTGGGTGTGGCTGTCTGTCTCCCTGCGTAGGTTGATTTAAGCTATTTACTCTCTGGTTGGGGAGGAATAGTGGAAATCATTTACTCTAAGTGTCCTTGGTTTAAGAAAGATAGGATTTACTATCCATCTAGCTGTGGACTGCTGTTTAACTATCTCAATTTCCCTATTCTGTTTGTCCTGGCTTACTGGCCTGTGTCATTTATATAACTTCCTTTAAACATTTCTCCCTACAGACCTTCTATAACTTACACAAACCTTCTTTCACAAACCTTAACTCACTTTCTTTTTCCTTCAAAATGCATGTCCATGCCTCATGCCTTCTATTAGCCAAACCATACAATTTCTTTCCAATTTACTTAGAATTCTTAATTCTTAGAAACCTTAATTTTCCAATGATAACCAAAAAGTAAACAACCAGCACATATTAGATTGACATTTATGGACGCTCTCACTTTCAAGAAACACACCTTCAACAAAGCATAAGACATTCCATGAACAGACTTGAAGGAGGTGAGAGAGCGAGCCATGTGGATATCTAGAGGAGGACACAGTGAGTGTAGGGCCTGGGGTCACTCCAGGGGTCCGCAAGAAGGCTAGTGTGGCTGGAGCACAGACGGGGAGAGCGGCAGGAAGTGGGCTGAGGCAGATCATCTAGTCCAGTGGTCGGCAAACTCATTAGTCAACAGAGCCAAATATCAACAGTACAACGATTGAAATTTCTTTTGAGAGCCAAATTTTTTAACTTAAACTATACTGGTAGGTACATTGTTATTAACTTAATTAGGGTACTCCTAAGGCTTAGGAAGAGCCACACTCAAGGGGCCAAAGAGCCGCATGTGGCTCGAGAGCCGCAGTTTGCCGACCACGGATCTAGGGCAGTGGTTCTCAACCTTCCTAATGCCACGACCCTTTAATACAGTTCCTCATGTTGTGGTGACCCCCCATTTCATTGTTACAAATTGAACATAATTAAAGCACAGTGATTAATCACAAAAACAATATGTAATTATATATGTGTTTTCCGATGGTCTTAGGCGACCCCTGTGAAAGGGTCGTTTGACCCCCAAAGGGGTCGTGACCCACAGGTTGAGAACCGCTGATCTAGGGTCTTGCAGACCGTTCTTGTTACACCTTTGGCTTTTATCCTGAGTGAGATGGAAAAACCATTGGATTATTCTGATCCTAAGAGCCAGGTGCTCTGACTTTCTATCTTAAAAATGAACCACTTGTTCCCTAGAATGCGTCCTAACTCTGCATCCTTGCCGCAATCTCCATGGTTCTCTCTGCTGACAGCACCCTCCTCACCTCTTTCTTTCAGAGTCATCTTTTCAGCAGGACCTTCCCTTGCCCCGAGGGTCCAATGAGGGGCCCCCTGTGCTGGGATAGCGCTGCTGTGAGTGAGTGTTTGGGAGAGAGGAACACATGAGTGGGGTGTAGATCTGACTGGAGGGGAAGAGTCCACGTGGAAGGCAGCTGGGCGGAAGGTGCTCTCAGGACTAGCATTTTGGAGCGCTCACTGTCTGCCAGGCATTCGCTGGGTGCTTCCCAGGCGTGATGCTGTCTGTGCTCAGAGCACTCTGGTGTGGGTGCTCTTTTAAACGTATTTTGCAGAGGAGGGGGCTGACCATGCAGAGGCGCAGCGGCCTGTTTAAGGTCCCACACCTGACAAAGGATGGAGGTGGGCCTGGAACAAGGAGCAGAGTCAGGCCTTCACGCCTGGGTGAGGGGAAGCGATCCGCGACCCCCTGGGCTTGCTTTCTGGAAAATTCCTGAGCCATATCAAAACTATAAGAACCAAGTCTGGGCGATGAAACTTCTACAGAGGTCAAGGGTGGGCAGGGTAGCCAGTGTATTCTGGGGCACCTGTTCCTTCTTGGAGATGGTCTGTACGAGCTAAGACAGGAAGGAGAGCTGTCACCGTGGGCAGCAGGAGGATTGGGTGTAGCAGCTAAGGTGGGGTGTTGTGTGAGGCAGACCTGAGTTCGTTCGGCCCCCTCATTGTCACCTGTGGGGCCTGGGAAAGTCACTAAGCTACTCTGGACCCCGGTGCCCCTCTGTAGAATGGGGATCTGGTTGTTTGTAGGGATTGTATTTGGTAAAGCTTAGAAAGATGCTCCACTGTCTGGCGCCCATACTTTCATGGTTTGGCTCCTGCCTCGCAGCCAGGCAACCAGCAGACCCGCCAGCGGCCAGCCTTGCTCTTTGCTCTGTCGTCTGAGACGCACACTGGGTGAGCACGAATATTCCAGGAAGCTCTTAAGATCTTTCCTTTCAGAGCTCGAGGTCTCAGGTAATAATCAGATCAATGTAGGAGCCAGATGCCCACATTTTCTAGGTGGAAGAGCCCTTGCGTTTATGGAGGGAAACCAGCGCCTCTGAGGGTTCCTCAGTGCGTCACAGACTCGGAGAAGCGGCTGCAGGCAGCCACGTGGCGGAGGAGAAAGCAGGCCCACGCGGTGGTGTCGCGTTCCATCCACACTCTGTGCGCGCGGATGTGAGACAGGGATCCAGGCAGTTGTCTGGCCCCGGACAACACTTTGTTTTTAGTCGCCAGCGGCCCTGGTGAAGGAGGCTCCTGCGACGCCTGGCGAGGCTTCCCCGGGGGCCAATCCGCTTTAGAGCACTCATGTCAGCTGTGTTGGTGGCAAGTGACAGCCTACTTTGTACTGGCTTACTCGGAAAGAGCTTTGCTAGAAGGATACTGGACTTCTCACACAGGAAAGTGCACAGTTCGACTCGGGTGGCCGGCAGCTGACCCTGCCAAGCCCCTGGGAAGCCAGGACCCATTCCTCTTGTTCGGGTCACATGTTTTCACATCAGCACATACTTCATACTTTTTCAAGAGACTGGCTCCATCTGCCTTTATAATCCTTGGCTGACCCTGAACTCCCAAGTTACATGTCCAGCATTCAAACAGCCTCCAATATCTCCCTGGCATCTGTCTTTGGCATCTCGGATTCGAATTCCCCAGAGAAAGGTTTGTGTCCCGCTGAGCCTGTCTGCACTGACCAGTCAGCAGCGGGGACGCGGGGCCTCGCAGGAAGGGCGGTCCTCAGACAGGGGTGGGTCGGAGGCTCACAGGCATCCCTGTGGGTCTCTACCTCCAACCCTCACCAGCCAACTATGCTAAAGAGACCTCTAAATAAACTGACCATGAGCATAAACACTAAAGGATATAAAGAAGTTAGAGCATTGTAAGGAATATGAATGCCTACGTATGACTTAGCATTTTTCTGTATACAGTTCAACTGATCATGATCAAACTTAACTCCGTCCTAACTGTGCTGTGAGGGCGCAGGGGCAGGGGCTTCGGAACAGGGAGTCATCCCCGAGGGGCTCGGCTCCTGTGGCTCGGACTCGGAGCACCTCCAAAGTCAGTAGTCCTGACAGAGGCTGTCTCCTTAGTTCATGAGCAGCCGGTCATGACCTGCTTCAGCGACTGGTGAAAAGGGATCATTCTGCTTCCTAATTTCCTAATTGGCACCAGCACCTATAGCATGCTGCTCATTTTATCTTCTCTGAGACCAGTGGTTCTCAACCTTCTGGCCCTTTAAATACAGTTCCTCATGTTGTGACCCAACCATAAAATTATTTTCATTGCTACTTCATAACTGTAATGTTGCTACTGTTATGAATCGTAATGTAAATATCTGATATACACGATGGTCTTAGGCGACCCCTGTGAACGGGTTGTTCGACCGCCAAAGGGGTCGCGACCCACAGGTTGAGAACCGCTGCCTGAGACCCTTTCCAAGAGGGAGAGCATCTTATTCCGCACGAATCAAGTTTTCTTTATTTCCAGCAAAGGATAAGAGGCTCGTTTCTGTACCTTTCTTCTTTAATCCACGACACCTCTCAACACCAAGTACTTACTGAGCACCTACTACATGTCAGGCATTGCAACTTAGTCAGGTTCTGTCAGCAGCTGTTTCATTACCTTGCTGCTCTGAAAGTAGATGTTCTTAAAGGACACATTTTCTCAGGCTTTCTAAAGTGCACATTAAAAACATTTAGCAAGGTGCTAATTAGTGATTTCTACACCTATGGATCTGGAAAGTTCCGATGAGTTGTGGAATCTGTGCAGGTCGCCTGGCCTTTTTTGAAGCACATACCAGAACTTGTTCGGCCTACAGCTTTGCAGTGTGTCTAGATTAGTGACATGGTTATAGGTCAGGGGTGGGCAAACTTTTTGACTCGAGGGCCACAATGGGTTCTTAAACTGGACCGGAGGGCCGGAACAAAAGCATGGATGGAGTGTTTGTGTGAACTAATATAAATTCAAAGTAAACATCATTACATAAAAGGGTACGGTCTTTTTTTTTTTTTTTTTAGTTTTATTCATTTCAAACGGGCCGGATCCGGCCCGTGGGCCGTAGTTTGCCCACGGCTGTTATAGGTACACCAGGTAAAGAGGCAGGCAGTATGTTGTTAGCCCTCACAGCTAACCTGTGATCTAACGTTGGCTTAAGTTAACTGCACCCACGTGATCCCTTCCTGTTCTGATATTAGAAGTTAGTAACACAGCCCTTGACGGGGTCAGCGAAGTTGTTTGGTGGAGGGACAGCTGATGTCTGAGAGGCACCAGCTTCCTGTTTGTAGATTTGGTCCTTAACCAGCAGGGGAGCCTTCACCGGCTGGGGGAGCTTAACACGCTAAGCGCCCCGTCAGTCACCGGTGACTGACACCATACTTTCCATCTGGAAGACAAAACAGGCTGGGCGCTTAACGTGTTCATCCATGTTAGTTCATGAGTTTCCTTTTGTGGAAAAACTCCCATCATGAACTTTCCCATTCTCCTTGCTGAAAGAGGAAGGATGTTGCAAAAACTGGCTTGTTGCCAAATCCCCTGGAAATGTCTATCTACTGTGCTTGCCAAAGAGATGGCTGTGACTGAGTAATGGTGCCTGAGTTCTTGACTGCAGTCTGCAGGGATGCTGCTCTCATTTGCCACCTGAAACGCGGCAATTACCAGAATTGCTTATAATGCCTCTCCTTTAGGAGTTCGCATTAGGAATCCCTGCGGGAGAATCTTGCATTCATTCATTCATTCATTCATTCCTCCCTTGGCGTGGTCATTTGAGCAAGCCTGTTCTACCCATGCACCACAAGCCTGCCTACCCAAAAAGATGACTCCCACATTTTCAGCTGCTCTCCTGGGACGACTCAGTGGTGTGCAGGAGATGCTTGACATCAGCTTGCTGAAGAAACAACAAGGCTCGGTTTGTAGTGTTTGCCGATTTCCCTGGTGTAAATATTCCCATTGTGGCTGATTGCAAGCCAGCAATGGGATGTCACTGAAGGTGAATCCGGGGAGATGTGTGTCCCCATG
>NW_005878510.1:0-7643 GCF_000147115.1 Myotis lucifugus | reverse complement strand
CAGTGTTGGTGTTCCCAGCGGGCTCATGGAGAGAGGCTGCTGAGTACAGGGACGGGAAGGGACCCTGCAGACGTGTTGGGTGGGAAGAGAGACACTCAGCTCTGGGGCTGGAGGAGACTCCTGCCCATTACCGCAGCCCTAAGCTCTGCAGAGAGAAGCCGCTCACAGAGGCTGTGCATTCTCCTGTGTGTGGGTGCCTAGCGGGTTTGTTTCCCTCTTCAGGGAGCAGGACCAGCTCCAACATGAGGCAGCATTACAGGAGCTGAGGGACCTCGTGAGCACCCAAAGAGAGGCTCTGAAGCAGGCTGCCCAGGAAGAGAGGCTGCCACAGGAGGAGAGGTAACCGCCTTCACCCCCTGCAGTGGCATCTGCCAGGTTACATTCAGAACAACTCACTCAGCACCCACTGAGCTAAGCTCAAGCGAGTCTCCTGGTAATGGTATATTTTTACCAACCCTGTCATGGTCACAGCTGGTGGGTCACAAGGTAAAGGCAAGCCAGATAGTGGCTGGGATGGAAGGATAGCAACACTGGGATGCTGCATTGTCTACATGTGGATGACCTCCCCTCTCACCTTGATGATGGTGATGATTGTATTGGGCGTGGACTCCAACATCCTCTAATACCAGCCATCCCATGAGGGAGAGACTCTTGGTCTTTGGCATTCACGCATTGTCTACTGGTGAACTCACCTCCTCACTGAAAAGCACTTAAACCAACAAATTATAACCATGGCTTTTCATGGGACTGTCCAGATTGCAAGAGACAGGAGTCGCCTGATGGGCACATTTGCAGATGAGGTTGAAAAAGACCTTTGGCTCCTGCCTTTTTCAACTCTCACACTGCAAACCAGTGACACTTTTATGGTCCATTGAGTGCCAAGGAGTTCTATTTTCGTGCTTTTTGGTGGTGATGTCATTGTTTGAAATGCCCCCCAAATGGATTGCTGAAGTGCTATCTAGTGTCCCCAAGTTCAAGGCTGCACTGGGCCTTATGGGGAATAAGAGGGGTAGCACGTGAGGTTCCTTTTGGTCCAGGGTATGGTGCACTTGGCTGTGAGTATATTACACGAGGTGTCTTGATGACTTGGTCGGTTGACAAAAATGTGGCCAAAGACTCACACAAACCGGCGGGTACAGTTCCAGTATCCATTAACTTAGTGTTCGCAGTGGCTTGATAGAACTTTATACCGAGAATCATGAGAATTGACTGCACTACAGTTATCTCTTAAAACAAAACAAAACAAAACAAACACCACAGATGAGGGAAGAAGCTCAGAGAGATTAAATAACTTGTTCAAGTTCATGCTCCTAGTTAGTGAGCCTGTCAGGAATCAATTCCAGGTCTTGTCTCAACCCAGAGGCATGTCCATATGAAGCCTTCCTTCCCACAGCCTTGTTCTAACATGTATTGGGGGTTATAAACTCAGGTGCCCCCAGTGGCCAGGCAGGTCCAGCAGGTGGGGGAAGGAGTGTGAGTGTTCGATCAGACCCTCGTGGAGAATACACACCCCCTGAAGGCTGCCTGTGGAGAGGCAGGCCCGGGCTGCCAGGTCATTTTTTTATAATCTTTTTTTTAAAATCCTTACAACATGATAATTTTTCCTTTGACTTTTACAGAGAGTGAAAGGGAGGGAAGGAGAAGGGGAGAGGGAGAGAAACATCCATGTGAGACCATCACATCTATTGGATATCTGTAGCACACACTCAAGCTACAAGGGGGAGCAAACCGGCAACCCAGGTCTGTTCCCTTGAATGAGACTTGAACCCATGACCCTTCTGTACATGGATCATGCTGTAACTACTGAGTCATGCCTGCCAGCAACTTTTGTTTATGCTTTCTCCCCACCATCTGAGAAGATAGATACCTGAATGTTGACCTGACACTTAAAAATTTTTAAATATTGTTGAACTAATTAATTTAAATGGAAAAATACAGATGATTTGCACCAAACAGGGCACATCTGTGTTCAAAGTGAGTCCATGAGCTTCTGGTCATGTGAGCTTTCTGGTATAAATCTGCCTCCTGATACTCAATTGAGCAGTTAAGATGACGATGATGATGATTTCTGTGGATTTACATAATACTCTCCAATCTCATATGTTATTTGTCTCAGGAGAGGAAATAAGAAAGGGCTTGGAATTGGGGAGAAGAGATGGACAAAGACATATAAATTTACAGCAAAAATGTTCTGATTCCATGTATTTCAAAAGTATTTCGTCAAAGAATCCTTTGTTCCAAGTCAGCAGGTCTGCCAAAGCCTTCCATGGGAAGGATTCTCATAGGGTGCTCTGTTGAAGTGGTGTCCGAGCCTGCCTGTCCTGTCTCCCCCAGCCCACAGTGGGCAGCTGCGCTAGCCTTCTAGAACCCCAATGGACACAGTTTGAAATCCACTAAGTTTGTTCCACCCTCATTTACACACGGGAAAAACGGAGGCACAGAGAGGTTGTGGTTTCGATTAAGGTGCACACCTGGGTCAGAAGCTGGGAGTGCTCCTCAGCCCTTGGCCCTGTGGCTCTCCACCCCCAGAGTCAACTTCTGGAACCAGCTGATGATTGCAGAGCCGAAGGAGCTGCACACCCAGAGCAAAGTGATGCAAAGCTCCCCAGAGGTCCTGCAGCAGGAAGTGATGCTCTGGCAGGCCCAGTACGAAGGGGCCAAGGAGGACCTGCAGAGGATGGAAATCTCGCTGAAGAAGCTGAGCAGCCAGTGTGAGGTGAGGCCTGGGCTAATAGGCTCAGGACCCCCTGCGTGTGCCCTGAGCGACAGCCTTGGATCAGCCAGTTCGCAATGGGTCCTCATTGGCTTCTTTACTCAAAGACCGTGTGTGAATGTCACACAGAGGCAGAGAGGAAGCCAGAGGCATTTGAAGGGGACAAACCCCATGACTGGTGCGATTGAGTTAGAAAACACCTTACACCTGAGCTTTGTTTTTGAAAGGTTGGGGAGGTGCATGGAAACAGCCAAGTATTGTTTCATTTCCGAACCCTCGGCTGAGCACTTTGCTCTTTGCTCACCCATGTCCTCTCATTTAATTCTCGCAATGATTTTGTGAGCTGGGGTTCCCATTCTTGTTGCTCTTAAGTTGTGGGTTGCAACCCAGTTTGTCTGATGCCAAAAGTTGAGACTTTTCTGCTACACCAACAGGGATGATATTCTAGAGCAGGAGCAGTCCAACTTCAGTCATACATATTCATATCCAACCCCTGCTCCTGTGTGTTTTTATGTCTGTGAAACAAGAATACATTTATAAATATGTTTTATTTCATTTTATGGATATCAGTGAGAGGAAGGGAGAGGGAAAGAGTGATGGAATCATCCATAAAGAGAGAAAATCCTTGATGGGCTGCCTCCTGCAAGCTCCCTACTGGGGATCAGCGCCACAACTGGTCATGGTCCTTGACGAAGAATCGCACCAGAGACCTCTTGGTGCTGGGAGGACGCTCAACCAACTGAACCTCACCAGTGGGGCAGCTTATTATCAAGATGTTCTACATTGTTTTTCAAGATTGTGATTAAGGCCTCAGAATTTGTTGTCTATTTTGCAGTTGCGGCACATCGCAGCTCAGACCGGCTGCGTTTTCAGTGCTCAGTGGCCACAGGAGGGCTGTGGTTCCCTGATTGGATGGGACACTTGGCCATCCACATGACATTGATTGTGTTGGTCATTCCCATTGTTGTAGATCATACCGAAATGACCACCTTTGAGCATGTGGCCTTTTTCTTCTTTTGGGAACAGATTCCCCTCAGTGGAATCACAGGGGCGCATGGTATGTGAGACATTGTTGACCTGTGTTGTAGGTGCTCTCTCGTGAGAAGGAGAACTTCCAAGAAGAAAAAGTTAAGCTCAAGAGGAAGATTCAGACATTGGCCAGGAGGAACAGAAAGCTTCTAAAAGAGAATGAGAAAGACAAGACTCGGCGCATGTAAGGGGTGTGGGCTGACCTGTCAACAAAGGGGTCCTTCTTTCTAGTCCACGCCTAGGCCTCAAGATGCTGGGCAGAGAGCCCCCTGGTGCACTGGTGTCCCAAGGGAAGGGGACACACCACCTTCCCATTGCATCCTCCTCTCATTTTCCCTGGAATGGTCCTAGAGTTCTGCAAGTAGGGGTGGTTGGCTTTTGAAAGATACTGCCCACTACCAGATGGTTCTTAATCTGCCTTTGGAATTCAGTTCAGTTTAAAAAATATGATGGCAGTAAAGAGTGGTGCCCAGGGAAGAGATTCAGATTGCAGGCGGAGGCCTTTCTATGTGTTTTCCCTTAATGAGCTGGGGAGATGGTTGTTGCTGCACCATGGTTTTCCTTCCTCTGTTGACAAGACACATTCCTGGCTTTGGGAAGGCCCTGTGAGGTGCACAGAACCAGTTACCGGGTGGCCAGGAAGTAGTTGGAGTGATAGGAAGTGAGCAGAGCTGTGTGCACAGCAGACAGATGTTGAGGAGCTTCATAGAGGCCGAGAAGGAGGCCTGGTGGTGGGAGTTGAGGTTCTGCTGCTGACCCAGATGGGGATAGGTCTAGCCAGTGGGGGGACATGAGATGGAGCATGGGTAGTCTGGGTGCAGGGAAGGTGCAGGCAGTGGCAGGAGGGAAGGCTGCATCAGGCAGCGCTCAGCTGTAGAAGGCATCCACACCAGGCTAATGAGTTGGGTCCGCTGGGAAGTAAGTGTTGATGGGAAGCTGGTCTACAGGGCCCAGGAAGCTGCCAGAAAGGAGGGCAGGAGGAAGAGCCTTGGTGTTGGAAACATTGTGGTTGGAAGTCATGTAACCCGAGATGCCTCTGGTGGGTCCAGGGGAGTCTTCCCCCCTCGGTGCTATGCTGCTGAACTGACCTTCTTTGTGATCAGGAATGGCTGGCTATGTAGGACAGAGGGACATGGTCCCAGTGACCACAGGGGGCATTGTCCAAGTCCCTGGGGTCACGGTGCTGCTTTATTGTCCTCTCAGATTCATCTGCGCATCTACAGGTGGTTAGCCACCTACCCAGGATGGTTTACATGGAAAGCCACACTGTAGTTTTGGGGTAGAAATGACTGTGGCATGAGTTGACTCTCTGTGACACAGGAGGTCAAAATTACCAGCAGAGGTTAGGCAGGTACCAACTAGAAGAGTCAGGGCCTGGTATCCAGGGGGTATCTGATAATGGTTTTGCATTATCCGATGTCTGCAGGAGGCTATGGAGTTGGCAGGCTTGCTGAGCCTGTTCTGAGCGGAGTCTTCCCCAGTCCTGGGAGGGTTGTAGATCCTGCCTTCTGTGAGTTTGTGCACCCAGGGGTGCAGGGTTGGTCAGAGCCAGACAGGAAAGCAATCTAGCATAAAGCCAAGCAGCACGGCTGTGGGAAGAGAACAACACAGTGCCAAGGACGCTGGTAGCAGAGCAGGTTCGGTGGTCAGGTGTCCAGCAGTTTGAAAGCCATCACTTCTAACGGGGTGCTTACTTCATGATGAACTGGTGGAAATTTCCTCGTATTAGTGGGACCTCAGCAGCTTCATGACCGACAGAGTCTGAGCAGCTGCCTTGATCCTGAGGACTCATTTTCCAGCAAGGAAACCGGGGTCTGAGCTGTCAAGGCCCACGGATTTCCGAACCTGAGTTTCACATGGTTCAGGGCTTGCTCTCCTGAGATGACATTCAGCCTGATCCTCGTTGCTTGAGCAGGTCTCCTCGAAGTGTTAGGGTTCCCGGACCCACGTCACGTGCTTCCATCCCCATATTCCCGAGTCAGAAATCAGTAAGGCCATGAGCACCGTGTTGTCTGAATCCTAGGAAAATGCCGGCCCTTCTGGGCCTGGTCCCACGCTGGGCCGATGAGTCGATTTACATGTTTTATTTTAAAAGCCAGATTGTTTTTCTTTCTCGTCTATTTACAGGGAAAATGTAAATTTCTTACCGACAATCATAGAAGAGCAAGAGGAAACATTTGTGGGTTCCTATGAGTCTTGGGGTCCTGTTCCACAGAAGTGAGTTTGATTTAATGGCAATAACTTAAGCACAGAACAGAAAGCTTGCTCTTTCACGAGTGGGGAAAGCTGTAGCCATCTACAGCAGTGGCCAGTTTGTGGGGCCCCCATCTTCCTCTCTATGGCTGGTCCCCTGTGTGCATGTCTCTCCCAGCACTGAAAGAATTTAGAGTTTCTTTTGGTCCCGCCCTTCATACTCAGGGTTATCCTAGGAGGGATGGCAAAGACCAGCTGGCCATGAGCCTGTTTAAGGGGCAGAGAGTCTGTGGTTTAAAGCCACTAAAGCAGGACTCTCAGTTTGTGTCTCCAGGTTTCAGGACCTAGAAAACCATGTTTCTGTTTTGGGGAAGGAATCATGGGCCAGACACCTGCCTAGCACCCAGGGTCTTCAATTACAGGGACCTCTAGGTCTTCCCTACATTCCTCTGGAGTCTCTGGACCCCAGGGTGGTTCACAAACACGTTCCCTTCTGCAGAGTATCAGCCCCGGTGGCGGGCCGTCTTTGTCCCCAAGACTGCTGGTCTGCTCCATACAGCAGGGCTTCCTCTGGTGCGGGTCTGAGCCCCATGAGCTGGGCCTTCAGATTGTCCTGTCCCAGCCCAGCCTAGAGGTCATATCACCATGAATCCTGTAAAACCTCTCTGTTGAAATCTCAGAACCACAGAATCTTCTACCTTCTACCTGACACTTCTGTTGACAGGGAAATGAGGCATCTATGAGGGAATTAAGCAATTTGTGAAAGCACTGTGCTGGTCTGTGGCAGAGCCAGGATTAGAACCCACATGTAGTTCTTATTCTATTCAAATGCCCCCATTTCCAGTTAGCTGCAATGTTTTACTTACCCTTTAAATTCACTGTTTTCATTTATTTCTTTTTATTTTCTTAACCTCACTTGAGGACATTTTTTCATTGATATTTAGAGAGAGTAGAAAGGAAGGAGGCGGGGGAGAGAAACATCAGTGGGAGAGACACATCGATTGGTTGTAATCCTGTACACACTCTTATTAGGGCCAGTGATAAACCTGATTGTTGTATTTGAAGTTCTATTTCCCAAGAGGCTAGTGTGGGTTTCTGCCACAATGAACGCTTCTACCATCCCTGGGTCTGTGTGAATTCACTGCCAGTAATGTTCCACCTCCTGAGACCCACATATGAACATGGTGGCGCTGGAGAAGAGCACCATCCGTCTGAACCCCAAATGAACAGCCACTTGCCCATCTGGAGGGACATTGAGGGTTGGTAATGTCCTAAACCTCTACTTCCTGTAGGAAAAAGTGGTGGTCTCGAGCCAGATCCTTCATCAAATTCTTCAAACCCAAAAACAACGGTTCTGGAGATCCAACACAGCGAACCCGAGACAGCCGTCCTGGGCCCCTGGAGGCTACCCCATCATGCTCATACTGGGTGGAAGAGCAAGATGCCCCCAGCGCGCCACCTCCTAAATGTAAGAGGGTTGACTGAACTGTAAGTGGGATAGAAAAGGGGAGGATCTCAGGGGGTCCTCCATTGGACAAGGCAGCACCAACGAGATGGTTGTGCTGGAGTGGTGCACAACAGTGTCGGATCCCGAATGTGGGTGTGGCGTGCGCGGAGAGGATGTGATGAACCAAATCATTATAATATTATACCCTTGCTCATGCTAGGATATTTTTGTTCCAGGAAAAATTAAGTTCTGGTTAGGGAG
>NW_005878509.1:0-7644 GCF_000147115.1 Myotis lucifugus | reverse complement strand
TGGCACCTTCTTGCTGTGTCCTCACATAGTAAAAGGGGTGATGGTCTTTGGAGTCTCTTCTGTTTATTTATTCATTTTATTTTTATTATTTTTAATCCTCGCTGGAGGATATGTTTTCATTGATTTCACAGAGAGAGGAAGGGAGAGGGAAAGAGAGAAACATCAACGTGAGAGAGAAATATCTATAGGTTGCCTCTCATCCACATCCTGATCAGGGATCAAGCCCGCAACCTGGGTATGTGCCCTGACCAGGAATCAAACCTATGACCCTTCAGTGTACAGGGTGCTGCTGCTCCTACCAACTGAACCACACAGACCAGGGCTGGAGTCTCTTTTATAAATGCACTAATTTCATCATGAGGTCTCTGCCCTCATGACCAAATCACCTCCCAAAAGCTTCACTTCCTAATTCCATCACCTGGGGCATTGAGATTTCAGCACATAAATTTTGGGGTACACAACATTTAGACCATAGCAAAAGGAAATTAAATCCTAGAGATGCTATGCTTAGCTGTAAGCCACACAGAAAGTTAGTATCAATACTAGGATTAGATCCAACTTTCATTTTTGAACTTTCAGTTCAAGGATCTTACTACCATAACATGTAACATTTTAAGAATGAAATAATGTGGCATCCAATCTCACAGGCATTCTAACTTATTCTGTGAATTTATTTATTCATTCGCTGTCATAAAAGAAGGATTCATTAAGTGATTACTGTGTACCTAGTAGTATAAGAGCCATATTTTAGTCTAAGTATTTGCTGTGCACACACACACACACACACACACACACACAAATCCTAACACTGTGAATCACAAAATCTTAGATTGTATCTTTGGTTTGGGTCTTAGTCTTTACCTCAGCCCGAAATATGACCACTTACTTCTAGGACAAGCACAACTGAAGTTTCCCAAGAAGATAAGCATCTGTTTTAGATTAGGTGATTCCATACCCTTTTCTGTAATCCTTTTCTTAATTTTTCACCCCCATTTTTTATGCATTCTGCTTTTGGCTTAATCCTAGGTCTTTCATTCTTCAATTTAAGTTATTTATTCTTTTAGAGAAAATAATAAAGTCAGCCACCCTCTGAGAATTTCCCATATTCATTAAGTTATCCTAAGGCTTTAGATATAACCAGTATAATAAAATATTATTTTGGTCTTTCACCACAGACATTAATTTATTGGGACATACAAGGACCTTAGAGGTGATCTAGTTCAACTACCTGATTTTACTGATGGGCTATAAGAACCCAGATATAAGTAAATGGTTCAAATTATCCATCAAGCTAGTAGCAGATATAGCCATTGAACTCACACCTCCTCACTGTTACTCAAGATTCTTACCATGGTACCAAATGCCCCTGGATTTTCTCTTTATGAACACTGATGATCTAGGTTTACTTTATCACTTACCTCTCCCTCAAGTAATATACCCATAGAATTTCTTGGTTACTCATGTCAGTAAACAGTTAATCTCACTGAGCCCAAGGCCCTGGAAACTTCTGGGAGGGAGCCAGGTGAGCAAAGAGAACAGATAAAGGCAGCACCTGCCGATGGGTTTGGAACAGCCTGGGGACATGGAGAGAATGTAAACACATTCTGCAAATCTTATTGTCTGACTCTGTGCCAGCGTCTTTTGGGTTCCTGTCATGGAAAATATTTCGTCTGAGGTCATTCAATGAGCAAAGGAGCATTGAATCCCTTCCAGGGTGCCAACTCAGTCCCCCCTTTTGTACAGATTAAATAAGCAAGGGACTAACATTTCATGGGCCTAGAAGGCCCACCTTTCAACAATACAGCCTGAAAGGAGACATTAAGAAAATATATTGTGTTGTTCTGAACTGCTGTCTCCCCTTCCCTGCCCTCCCTCCTCCTGCACCGCCTCCCTCTGTTTGCTCACCCATACTTACAAGCACACGCCCTGCATTTAGAGCAAGAGTTAATGTCTGTGCTTCCTCATAAATCTTGCTTTGGAGCCTTGAGCTATGTTTTTAATTCTGTGGTGGAGCTTTGAGATTTGTGATGTGTAGAAAGGAGGGGGCAGCTGACTGAGGTAATAATGGAAGCTGCCATTTTTCCTCCTGGGGAGCCTGGACTCTTCATTCAATTCTTCTAATGGGTAGTTTAATACTTCAGTCCAGTATCTGTGAAGGCCAAGAGGGACAGAGAGTAGAAAGTCAAAGGGAAGGAAGTTGGCTATATTGTGCTATGAGAAAGGATGTGTGGCTTCTCTCCAAAGAAAGAAGAATGTGTGGAATGAGCAAATTAACCCAGACTGGTGACTAGCTGTCAGATTTTTCTAGCTTGGCTAAAAAATTCTTCAAGGAGAGGAGGCTTTCCTGATAGAAATACTTTCTTGTATTACAAAGCTTCTTATTGAAGAAAATCTCACCTCTGTTCAACTTGCAACTCCTCTCTCTGTTGTTAAACTGCATTTATTTTTCATGATTGGTTCTTCAGCACTTCTATGATAGTTTCTTCTGTGTAAACCTTATCTTTTCAACATGCCTTTCCTTTATTTATTTATTTATTTATTTATTTATTTATTTATTTTTGGTGAAAAAGGCAAATTGTCTTTAGGATGTTATGATGATTTAAAGCAGGGGTCCTCAAACTTTTTAAACAGGGGGTCAGTTCACTGTCCCTCAGACCGTTGGAGGGCCGGACTATAGTTTAAAAAAAAAAACTATGAACAAATTCCTATGCACACTGCACATGTCTTATTTTGAAGTAAAAAAAACAAAACGGGAACAAATACAATATTTGTATTTGCATGTGGCCCGCGGGCCGTAGTTTGAGGACCCCTGATTTAAAGTGTAATTGCTTAGGCCTTCCACCCTGCCAACAATTGTATTTGAGTAGAATTCTGAGTCTTAGTCACTAAGTAGAATATATAATTAATGTGACTAAAGGCAGAACTCTGATCTGTGAAAATTCTGGTCTTCAGTTTATATATCTATAAAATGAAAGAATTGGAAACACACCTCTGAGGGGCCTTCCAACTTGTTCATGACAAGAACCCAAAAGATGTTGGCACAGAGTCATACAATAAGATTTTCAGAATGTGTTTACATTCTCTCCATGTCCCTAGGCTGTTCCAAACGCATCAGCAGCCTAGGATACTAAAAATATCTATCATAAACCCCCTTCTTCCATCAAGTTCTGATTTGTCTTTATAGACCCCTTCCTCTACTTCTATACCATCCTATGAGATTTTGATGTTTACTAAAAATGAAGAGTAAGAAGTGGGAATGAAGGCCAAATACAGCTGGTTTTCTTGAGTTTAGAAAGTGGGAACAAATAGGTTATAATTGTAAGAGAGTGAAATGCTCAACCTCTCTGACTCCATCTTGTTCAAACCTGCTTTGCTCCCAAGGCCTTCAGGTAAATAACTTCTTGCATATAGACCTGATAATCACTGGAGAAACTGTGCTTGCAGCTTGAGTTTTACAAAAATAACCCCTTACCAGAAAGAGCTTCTCCCAAGGAGATAAAGGAAATATGTATTGTTTATCAAAGATTTGCAGGTACCTCTTGACCACACTTACACCAACCAGGGTCAACAAACTAAGCACAATCTTTCTTGAACCCCTGCTGGAGCCCAGATATCTGCGGTCAACAATCACCTCTTTCCCCTTCCATTTGCCTTTCCCTTGACATAAAAGAAGCCTGAACTCTACTTTCTTAAGATGGATTTGAGAAACCACTAAGTCTCCCATTTTCTCGATTGATGCTGTCTCAATCAATAAGCCTTTTCTTACTCCAAACTCTGACATTTTGAGTTTAGCCTTTGAAGCATGGAGTACATGAGCTTTGGACCAGTAACATAGGGATAATGCTGTTTCTCTTCCCCCTTTTTATTTTATCCCACTAGTAGTTCTTGACTCGGTGATCTGATGACACCTGGTTAAAGTCTTTACCTTATTTCCTATTAACTTCATCTATTTCCACAAAAGAAGTTTTAAAAAATTGCTATGAGGGTTAAATAAATTTAAAAAAATATGGAGTCTCTCACAGTACACAATATGCATTATAATACATACTACCACTCAATATTTGCTAGTTGGACAGTGCCTTATAGAATAAAAACATTTTTTATTAGTTATCCTCTTCCTTCTTATGAAATTACTGCTATCTAAAGATCAGAAAGTTGGTGTGAAATGCTCAAAGACAAAGAGCTAGTGAAATCCATGGTTTATACTCAGAGTATGATTTTGAGAAGAAAGCTACCAAATCTTTCTTTGCTTAAAGTTTGACACATTCTATACCGGGATTGTACCCCAACTTTGAAAATTCAGCCATAATAGCTCAGTGAGAGATACACAGTCTTCTTACCCTGATGGCATAAAATTTTTATAATTCCCCTTTTATTTCTAGTAATACTTTGTTTTCCTACAATCTCAGAATTGCTAATATTGAGTATATGTAAAAATCTACAGTTCCACTTGAGATAGAAGTTTTCTTCCTGACCTTTAACTAGAATTCCTGGGCAGGCTTTTTGCCCACAAAAGATGGCAGGCTCCTTAGGGCAATTCTTCTAACTCTGTGTCTAATTGGAAACAAGGCTATGTTGTGTAATGGCAGAACTTTAACTTGGAATGTATTTTGTAACTATAGCCCAGAATGGTGAAAATACCCCTAAACAAGGTTTTAGGAAACTATGGCTCTCACCAACTCAGGCCTGTGTATAGTGATGCATTGGGAAAAGCCCTGGGCCTTTCTGAGTCTCAGTTTCCCCATCTCCAGAAACAAGAGACTGGGTTATAGCTTCCAAGAGCCTTTCTAGTTCTGACATTCTATAGTTTATAAGCCTTAAACTACTATTCCTCTATACTGGCTGATTGCTGTTCTTACATGTTTGTGAAATAATGTGGTAGATGCTAAAGTTCCCTAGAAGTCATGGGACAACACTTGGTGTAGTCTTTGCAGTAGAGGGTATGTTCTGCTGGGGAAAGGAGGGCTAATTTGATGCCTCTAAATCGAAGAAGCCGTAACTCAGAGGCTTCTTATGCATCCCAAATCCTTGACTTTGTGAATGCTAGTAGCATCATGACCATAGCTGTCTACATCATTCACCCAGAGTTAGTGAAGCCTTGGAATTTCACCATATGGAGATACTCTAAAGAACATATGGAGAAACAGATTCAGAAAAAGAAATAAGCTTTCCCATGGTTACACAGCATTAAGTGTCAAGACCAAGACTCTAACACTGGACTACCTGTCATCCTGTTCACTGAACTTTTTATACTACCTTACATGACTTTCCTCATAGTAAGCACAAGAAAATTCTTTAATAAAGCATTCCTGATCATAAAGACATCATATTCTCCACAATTGCCCTACTGACATTTGACAGAAGGGGAGATGATAGATTTTAATAGTACTCTGGTACTCAAGGCTTTTCTGAGAAGTAACACCTTAGTTTTACCTTTGGAGAGACTATTTAGTTCTAGATTTATCTTTCCATCTATTACCTCTGGAGCTCAGGTGAGAAGGTTGGCTGAACTTGTATGTTTATGCTACATCTCTGAAAAAGGTCATTGCCATAACTCTGATTGTCTTTAGAAATAGGTTCTCTCTTGAATTTCATGCTTAAGGGGTTTCTCTAAAGTGAAGGAATATAAAGTGTACTTACTAGATAAGCTATCTTGGCAGATTTTCATCCCTTTTGGATAAAAGCAAAATTGCACCCAGTACATAAATTGACATATGAAGCAGTAAATAATTGCATTGTGCAAGTTGTTTTAATGGACTCAAGCCAGAATATGCCATTAACCAGCATGCATAGGATATTCATTGAGCTTTGGGTTTATTAGCAGGCAAGGGGAAACAAATGAAGGGAAGTACAAGGGGGATGATAAAAGTCAGTAAGCACCTAAGAAGGTGAGGGGCTAGGAAGGGAACTTTAGAGGTATGTACAATATTTTCTTTTTTTCTCTCTTTTCATCTTCTTTTTTCTTTCCTTTGCTTTTCTTTCTGGGCAAAGAATTAAGTATAAGAAAAGGTTGGTGTCAGCTTTCAAATCATCAAAAATCTGAAAACTAGACAGCAGAATGTGCCAGGCTCTCTTCTAACTCCTTTTGTAAGAAGCAGCTGAAGGACCAGGCAATTGAACAAAGGGTGCTATATGTTTATGTGTGAGATGGTGTTTATATACATCTCTACATGAATAAATACTCAGAAACCACAATAGCATTCCCAAAGGAATTCATCCTTAATACAGGAAGTCACAAGCTTTGTGAAGGGACCACAATTAAGCTCCAGTTTTTCATTCTAGATCCCAGGATTTAATTTCTAGAAGAAACAAGACCTCTGTGATATTCCATGGGGCTGTTTAGAATTACAGATAACTTAGCTTATTGAATGCCAAGCTCCTGAGCTTGGCTTAACCTCTAGGGATCTCTTTGCAATCAGAGATGCCTAAAACCATTAACCATGAATTCTGATGGGCATATGCAAAAGTAGAGGCCACAGAACTTACAAATTTGTCAATCATTTTGGCCATACTCCTCTGCCACAAATTTCTTCCCACCACTCCCAAGATGGCTTTTTCTTGTTCTTCACTTGGATTTACTAGATGACCAGGCCTGGGCTATACCAGAGACTGGCTACCTCCACATACTGTGGACCAGAACTGTGAATTTGATGGGAAAGGGCAAGGGCAGTCTCCCTGTGAGCTTTGAGATGTTTATTGCTGAAATTTTGCTTCTCAAAGATCATATATATCTTCATATTTTGGAAGTTCCCATTTTTGTTTTTGTTTTTCTCTCAGTTCTTGTTTATATTTATGGCTCTGTGGAAATCTTTGTCATTTCCTTTTTTCTTTGAAATCATCTCCCACCTTCACTGTTTCAATTCCTGTCCCACTACCTTGACTCTTCCTTCTTTCTTTCTCTTTTAACTCTTACCATCAGAATGTTGTCATGAGGTCAGTGTTCAAATGTCCGTCCCTAACATCTGTCCAACCAGGCATTTCCATATAGAACTCATCATGTTTGGAAGCAAATTCATTCTTTTATTCTTCTATATTTTTGGAACAATTCAACTGTTTAATAGTTAAGCCACTTATCTAAGCAACAATATAAAGGCTGAATGAGATAGTACATCCTTTTCCCACCCTTGATTTTTATTTTAATCTAATGGAATGGCTAATCTAAAGGGAAACTCCTTTTTTGTAGGAGACAAGGAGAAGGCCTTAGAATCTACTGGGGGAGTCTGGAGCAGCAGTCTCTCTTATCCCGTTGGAATCCATGGTCCACTGAGGTGCCTTATGCTACCTTCACTGAGCATCCTATGAGATATACCAGTGAGCAGTTCCTTGAAATTTGCAAGGTAAGAATTCACTCTTGGGTTAGCTTTGTCGCTACAGTTTTGTGCTTCTAAAGCATGTACAGTAAAAAAAAAATAACATAAGATATTACATGGGGTTTATATAGGTAACAACTCAAAGAGGTTTATATAAGTTTTTAGTAAACAATGGAGCTGTTTTATATATTTTAAAAATATATAATATTTATATTATCCATACCATGCTATTTCTGTCTTGCTAATTTCTTAGCAGAAAATCATAGTGTAATATTGTTTAAAAATTGCAATAGTTGTGTTTGTCTAACTGGGCTTGTTACCTATAGGGTGCATA
>NW_005878508.1:0-7646 GCF_000147115.1 Myotis lucifugus | reverse complement strand
CTGTGTCCATGGATCCCTTCCCCTACCACTCTTGACAATCACTGAACAGAATGTCACATCGTTGGAATCAGACACCATGCAGCCTTTTCAGTTGGGCTTCTTTCACTTAGAAAGATGCATTTACGGTTTCTCCATGTCTTTTCATGGCTTGATAGCTCATTTCTTAGTGCAGAACAACAGTCCATTGTGTGTGTGCACCACTGTTTGTTTAGCCATTCTCCTACAGAAGGACAGTTTGGTTGTTTCCAAGTTTTGGCAATTGTGAATAAAGCTGCTATACACATCCTTGTGCAGGTTTTGGTGTGGACATTAAGTTGCCAACTCTTTTAGGTAAATATCAAGGAGCCTGATTGCTGAGTCATATGGTACGAGCATGTTTAATTTTATAAGAAACTGCCAATTCATCCCCCCAGCAATGGATGAGAGTTCTGGTTGCTCCACATCCTCACTAGCATTTGGTGTTGTCAGTCTTCCTATGCTTTTTACAATAGCATCTGGTGACCTGTTCATCAGAGAACTATCAAGAAAAAATCAACTTGGAAAAACAGATGAAGAAACCAACCAGACCTACTGGTTTTCTCTTGAAGTTGCTTTATTTCTATTACTAGAGGCCCGATGCACGAAATTCATGCAAGAGTAGGCCTTCCTTCCCCTGGCTGCCAGCACCAGCTTCCCTCTGGCACCCAGGAACCAGGCTTCCCTCACAACCCCAGCTTTGTCCAGAGGTCATCCGGAAGGAAATCGGTTGGACAGCCCATCTAATTAGCATATTACACTTTTATTATTATAGATAGGCATTTTCCTTTTTATATTTACATGTTTGTTTTTAATCATATAAACAATTATTTCGAAAAAGAAAGTACCAATAAACAAGAATAAAAGTCACTCATAATTTCATCTCCCAAGATAAAAAAAAACAAAGAACTCCTAACATTTTGGTTTACTTTCTTTCAGAAACACAAGCTTACATGCGTCCACACACACACACACAGAGGAGTATCTGTTAGTCTTTGTTGCATTATAAACCTTCCCACAACTGCATGGCTTAACAACCATTTACTGGCTTATATTTCCATGCATCAGCAATTTGGGTTGGACTCGCCTGGGAGGCTCTTCTGCTACAGTCTGTTAGGTGGCTCCATTTGGGGAGTTATCCAGGGATAACAGGGCCATTAGTGTCTCACTATCCAACAGATTTGCCCAGCCTTGTTCTTACGGTGGCAGTAGCAGAGTTCCCAGGAGAAGCAAGAAGACAGGTTCCAATGTACACGCCCTTTGCAAGCCTCTTATTGTATCACCTCTGCCAATGGTCTATTGGCAAAGCCATTCACATGACCAACCAGCGTCTGCAGGTAGAGAAATAGATTCTAACTGTTTTATAGGAGGATTTGGATTGAGAGAATGTATGGCCACCTTTGCAGTCATCAATAATCCCACTACTCAGTGGAGGGGAGGAGATACTCCTAACATTTTGGTTTATATTTTTTTAAAAACACACAAACCCACAGTATGTTAAAATATGTTGTAAGTGTATCCCCATATCAATACGGATTGGTTTACCTACTTGTTTTAAATAGCCATACCATCATTTATTTGACCTACCTTCAGTAATTCAACTTTGGAACAGGTCTAATTTTTCATTCTTGGGCCGCCATAAACACTTTTGTGCATTCATCTTCCCACCTGTCCGTGGTTATTTTCTTATATAGGCCCTCGGCCAGCTCATTATTCTCACCCTTCCAAGGCTCCGAAAATGCAGCCTTTGTTCATTAGGAGACAGTGGGAAGGGTCAATAAAGGCCAGACTAAAACATCGATTGCTTATCACATTTTGTCACCTATCCTAAAAAAAATAAAATTAAAAAGTAAAACTGAAGATGAGGATAACTGTAAAATCATCATCCTCGTAAAGAATAATTTGTAAGTATATTGCATGCTTCAAACATGCCATGCAGGAGCATGTTTTTCTTCTGATGGCATCAGCCATGGTAGCCGTCTGTTTCCTCAGATAGTTGTAATAAAGGTGTTGAACATTCTGCACATCCAGATTCAGCTGCCTCCGATTTTTTCTTGGTCTGGACACCTGGGCTACTCAACCTTCGCTGCCTTTGCCACCTGACCCCAGAGCACAGAAGACATCAATTCACCCAGGTTAGTTCCGCTGGCAATGGTCATCTTGATGTCATAGCTCGGCTTCCCCATCTGCTTCTGGGCTTCTCAGATTCACTAAGGACTTCCTCATCACTTTCTTTCCAATATGAAAACAAGGGGGAAACTATAGCTCTTGATGTGCACCTGGATGTTATGGGTACCCAACCAGCAAAATAGGAGAAGAAATAAAATAAACACCTTATTATAGTCAAGCTGGACCAGGTCCAAGGAGAATTCTGAAAGCTTTTGTCTGCAGAAAACCAAACTCTTAGGGCTGATAACGATGACTGGATATCAAAGGTACAATAAAAATATAATAATAAAGTTCTCTGAGAAGCAAACTGCGAATACCATAAAATCATATTGGTTGCAACTTCCCTATTTTGTGGTTTGGTTATGCGTATGCATTACAGCAGACATCCATGCCAATGGAAGACAAGAAAATTCTAAGCTTGTCATGTGTTTTATACATGACTTCTGGAATTAAGGTTGCGAACATGCATTTTTTATTCACCAGCATAATTGATAGGGTAAGTTTGGAAGGATAAATAAGTAAAGGGTTTGAAAATATGTTTCATTTAATTGTCTTCCCTCATTGCATGATCACTGCATTTTCAGGGGGAAAAATACCATCATTTTCATCTTGTGTTTTTAACTTTTCTTGGCTCTTTTTTCAGGTTCCTAACTCCTAGTGCATTTATTTGTTTCTTGTGTTACTTTTACTAGAGAAGCATGACAAGACAATGCTATATTGGAGAATTAAATTTGCTCTTTTATAAAGGATTCCTGAATGGAAAGATGAAGGCAAAACTAGGATGGAAGACCTAAAATGCCTGTGCAACCCAGGGTGATAAGATTACAAAGGCATCATGATTGATTTCCATCTGAATAGATTACAGGATGGAAGTCATCACATCATTACACAATTAAGTTATTATTTCTTATTTAAAATGACTGTAACGATGAGAAAACAACCTTACTATTTAAGTTTTCATTTACCAGTTACTCAAAATCTTGTTGGGAATAAAATGAAAATTATCCAAGTCTCTGGTTGAGTACCTAATTATTCATGCTTGGCTCATTTTCTTCAAGGAAAAAAGAAAGGTCTCCATGCATGGAGAAAAACCAGTTTCATGTGAGGCATGACTACTGATGTCCATGGCAAGTCTGCTGACTGAACAGAAAGTGTTTATTGATTCAACCTTTCCATAACCCTCTAGGAAAGTAAACATGTCTGAGATAACTAAGCAAAACATCAAATTTCACTCAACTACCATGTGGTCCTCTTTGATTAAAGAACGTGGCATGGGCCATTAGTCCTGCCCAGGTCCCAGCAGAACAGAGGATGTGCATTTAACACGGTATGTTCCCCACTGCCGATTCCCTCTCGCATCACCGTGAACACATTCCCTGTGTCCTCCCTCATGTCTTCCTCTATATTCAGATCATTGATGTTGGCTAGAATGTTAGTGTCATCTTCACTATAATTCTGTTGTCATTTTCATATTGTTATAAGTTGTTATAAGCAATTTCTCTTAGGAAACGAGGGAGTAAGTCTGCACAGTTTCTTCATCGTTGGGAAATGACATCTTGTTGATAATGGTGTAGTCATACATCCCCCAACGGGACTTCCAGATATGGTCCAAAACAATAATTTTATATATTTTTTAATTTAATTTTTATTGATTTCAGAAAGGAAGGGAGAGGGAGAGAGAGATAGAAACATCAATGATGAGAGAGAATTATTGATTGGCTGCCTCCTCCATGCCCCCTACTGGGGATGGAACCCGCAACCTGGGCATGTGGTCTGACTGGGAATCGAACCGTGACCTCCTAGTCCATAGGTCCATGCTCAACCACTAAGCCACACTGGCTAGGCAAAAATTTAAATTTTAAAAGCCAAAAATCCCAACATGGATAAATTAATGAAATGTCTTCATACTCTTCAATATAACTTTCATAGAATATGCACCATCACCGAGGCAGGAAATGGCGAAAGGCATGCACTTATCACAAATAGCATTATATTAGCTTTGGTATTTAAGAACATGTGTCTGCCTCGGTTGGAATTCAGATTCTACCTCTAGTTATGTGGCCTCAATCAAGCTATTCAATTTCTCTGTGCCTCAATGTCCTCCTCTATAAAATTGCATGATAACAGAATGTATGGGTTGTTGTTAAGAATACATGAGGGAATATATTTAAGGTTTTAGAAAAGAGAGTGGAATATACTAAAGTCCAGTAACTACTGCTATATAGCTGAGTTCTCTTGGCACATGAACTGAGACCATATAAAGGGGAAATGGTGGAACTCCGTCATGTGTGGAGAGAGACATATGACCCACAGAGATAGAAATGACTTAAACATACAGAGAAAGAGAGATGAAGTAAAGTGATTCTATCAGGCAAAGTGTGAGTAGGAAAGATGGCACACTCAAATATGAAAAATTCGAGAGTGGGTAATTAACAGGGATTGATAACACCCCTGGGCGCAAAGGGTGTGGGGAAAAGCAGTTATTATAGCTGGAAATGGAGATTCCACTAACTCCTGGTGGGGATCTGCTCATTCCAGGAAGATGTGGCCTTTGGTTAAGAGATGTAATCCACTGAGGTGAACCCAGAGAAGGGTGCCAAATGCCCCACCAAGCTCACCGCCTCATCTCTAATCTTTTCCTGAGTCTCCCATTGGCTGATTCCAACAGAAACCTGGAGGACAAGAAAGCCATGGGATGACATCCATATAGGTCATCTTCCAGGGGCATAGAGCTGCGTAGAGAAGGGTAGAGAGTAGATCTGAAGGGTCTACACAGACCATGCTCAGAGAAGGAACATTTACCATTTGTAAGGTCTCTTCCAGCCCTGACACTTCTGCTCTTTGGATTTTATTCAATGCCCTTGCATCTTTTTTAACACGTTTCCCTCTTAGCCTAAGCCCGTGGTCGGCAAACTGCGGCTCGCGAGCCACATGTGGTTCTTTGGCCCCTTGAGTGTGGCTCTTCCTAAGCCTCAGGAGTACCCTAATTAAGTTAATAACAATGTACCTACCTATATAGTTTAAGTTTAAAAATTTGGCTCTCAAAAGAAATTTCAATCGTTGTACTGTTGATATTTGGCTCTGCTGACTAATGAATTTGCCGACCACTGACCTAAGCTATTATAAGTGATTTTCTATTATTCGTAACAAAAGCAACTTTGGCTTAAGCAGAAAAGTTCTGGCGACTACAAAATATGAGTAGAAAGTCTCTGGGCATAAAATCAGAGGAGAAACAGTATCGGCAATGTCTCATTCACCCATGATTCTTTCTGATAAAGCAATGCCAGGGGCACGCAGACAGTAAAATTCTCACTTGTCATCACACACAATAGTTAGGCTTTGGGCTTTGCCTAGATACATAATATATTTGGAGAGGGATATTATACACTTTTTGGATCATAAACTACTTCTTTTGGAATAAAGAAGGCATCTATGCCAATGTTCCACTTTAATCCCTGCATCTTACCCTTCTAGTGAATACTGTCTGTTTGTATAATCTACAATCACAAAAAAACAATTCTTACTGCTGCTAGCTTATGACTGAGTTAGGGAGAAAAACAATTCTTACTGCTGCTAGCTTATGACTGAGTTAGGGAGACTTCTTAGACTCAAGTCCTCAAAAGTGGAAGAAATTTTAGCAAGAGGTACAGCATAGTGAAAAGTCAACTCTAAAATGGTATAAACAGTATTAAAAGTGGATGGTACTCAATATGGCTGTGAAAATAAATTAATAGGTGGCAAAGTTAGGATCTGTATGTGCAGAATAAGGGGAACCCACTGTGAGAGAGCTGCTTTTAGAGATAATAAAGACATGGATAAGAGTAAGTTATAATCTATTCATGAAACAGAGTTCCTGGTAGAACAGATATTTAAGCTGAGAATGAAGTGAATGTAGAATGACTATGAAGAAAGATGTGATGAGGAAGGTTCAAGCCTGAATGTTGTGTACAAGTACATCTTTGTATAATCTACAGCCAGCCTGAAATTGGGAAAGACATTTAAAAGATTCTCCCAGTGAACACAGGACACTTCAATAGCCATCCAGATACAACATGTACAAGAAGTAGTTAGCCCTGGCCAATGTTACTCAGTGGGTTGAGTCTAGTCCCATTCACCAAAAGGTTGCCTGTTCGATTCCTTGTCAGAGCACATGCCCAGGTTTCGGGCTTGATCCCCATGCAGGAGGCAGCTGACTGATGTTTCTCTCTCACTCTCTTATGCTCCCTTCTTCTCCCTCTAAAATCAATTTTTAAAAAAAGTAGTTAGGAAAGCATTCTGAATGCAGGGACTTCTAAATTAAGCCTCAGTTTAATGAAGAATTGCTATGAGCTTTCTGCTTGGTAAGAAGGAAATTTAACAACTGTATAACTGCAAGGCTATGTATTCATATTAGAGTTTAATCTCTGAGACAATGCTATATCTCTCATTTTCAGCTGCTTTGGGGTTCCTCATTTCATCTACCAAATACTAACAATCATCACAACAGCTGACATAGGGAGTTTCAAGACAAAACTATTGTTATGACCTCAAGTCCTACATTTTTCATTGTATCTTATTCACACACTCAGAGAGGGTAGAATTGTCTCCTTAGACCAATGGCTCTCACAAAAATCTTTGTCTACAGAGACCTTTGGCATGTCCAGAGATATCTATGGTTGTTACAAGTTGGTGACTTGGTGACAATATGGATGGAAGCGGGGGTGGAGTGGAATGAGGGCAGATTATTGCCATCAGTGGTTAGAGGTCGGGGGTCCTGTATTCAAAGGGCATCCCCACAGAAGAATGATGCAGCCCCCAACGTCAACAGTGCTCATGCTCAGAAACCCCACCTTAGACACACAGTTAACTTGGAACTTAAACTTACAATATATCCCTGCTTACACATCTTAATATGATGATAACACTACTGGCTTGAGGACAGTGAAATACTTTCTTCAACGTTCTATAATTTCTCTAAGTCTTCATTGTCTTTCTTTTTGTCCATTGAAAGTACTTTAAATGGTTATAAGATTCTATCAACACCAGGAATGTCAATTTTTTTTTATATTGATATTTCCTTCTGGGCTAAGGCAGTCAGATGATGCTGAAAACCTGTGTCCACATAAATCATAAAGTTTCCAGAAGGAAAAAGAAATATCCCTTGTTCATGGAAAGATGCTATTAATACATACAGAGGGTGTGTCTTTTATTTCTCAATGTATATATCTTCAAAGAAAGGATCAGGTGAGTTCTCCTTCCCGTGGACCTGGGTGAGAGCAGGTGTGATATACTGAGTGTTTCAAGAGCTGAGAAATGATCACTTTGCCTTGTTACAGATGAAAGTAATTCAGAGCACAATGATGAAGCCTTCATGAGGATTATAGTCCTCAAAGCAGATCACTAGCCCAACAGCAACAACTAAGCCATCACAACTATGGCTTAAACTCATAACTTTTACTTAACGTCTCTAGGAAAACTAAAGA
>NW_005878507.1:0-7647 GCF_000147115.1 Myotis lucifugus | reverse complement strand
GCTGCATGGTGCACTCTGGACACTGATCGATTATGGAGTGAGTAAAGGTTTAATGAACTCTGGAGTCATTAGGTAACAGATTGAAGAACTGCTGTTAGGCAAAGTAAGTGTAGACTGATGGTTACTCCTAAGTCAATTAAGGAAGGAAATATTTTAGTTAAAAGTAATCTGTATTTTACTTTGCTTAAAAAGTTTATAAATTGCAAAATGTGGAAAGTGTTTTTTACTTCCTCTGTTGTTTATGAGCTAGCAGAAATTTTTATTTAAAACTTTATTTAACATAGAGGGGATAGATGGTGATGGAAAAATAAAGTAAAAAAACTATTTAAAAATAGTTCTAATGTTTTCTCATGAGAAAATAAAATTTAAGTATATACCAACCATTTTGCATTCCCACCATGAATGAAGAAGAATACCTTTTTCTATAGCCAAACAGTGTAATCAAACTTTTGAATTTTTACCAGTCTGATAGGTGAGAAATGGTATTCATGTAGTTCAAATGTGTATTTTTCTAATTATGTGTTAGATTGAACACACTTTTATATGCTTAAGGGCCATTTTTATGTCCTCTTATGAGTTCTCTGGTCATATCTTTTGCCTGTTTTTACATCTGAGAGTTTTCATCTTCCCCACCACCCCCCTCAGTCTCAGTGTTTAAGAGTTTTTCAAATACTTAGCACTAATTTTTTAGACTTGATTTTGTTAACTGTATATATACTTGAGGCCCGGTACATGAAATTCATGCATGGGTAGGGTCCCTAGGCCTGGCCGGTGATCAGGGCCGATTGGGGTCTTCTGGCTACCGGCCGGGGCCTTACTTCATTCCGCACCACCCCCTGGTGGTCAGTGCATGTCATACATAGCGAGTGATCAAACTCCCGTTCTCCAGGTCGAACTCCTGAGGGGACACTTTGCATATTAGCCTTTTATATATATAGATATATATATAGAGAGAGATAGATATATAAAGTCTTCAAATCAGTTTAGATGTGTTGAAGGAAGCGATACATATTTTAGTTTTTTATAACTTCCTTCCTGCTGATAGTTACTTATGTTTTGAATTTATTTCCAATTATTGTATTGCATACTGGTCAGTTCCTACAGCAAGCAGGGAGGAAGTACATTTTCTTTTTTTGACAGTTGATTATATTTTAGAGCATAGAATCCCAGGGAACAAGCTGTATTACTAGTGAATCTCATACATATCAGCCCATTGAGCTCTATTTAGCAATCTTTGACATTATTCTGAAAGCAACATACATTTAATAGGGTTTTGCCTCTTTTTTTTTTTTTTTCCAGATACTGGCCAAAAGAAGAGCCTAGACAAAAAAGATGGGAGACGAATGTCTTTTCAGAAACCTAAAGGGACTATTGAGTATACTGTAAGTTGTTTGCATTTTAAAAAGCTGATTTATCTCTCCATTAGTCTTAATTAAAATATTCTTTGTCCTCTCAGTGTTAAATCTTGACTCTTTTCTATGAATCATTAAAATTGAACCAATTATCAAAACCTTAAATCAGTGGTTCTCAACCCTCTGGCCCTTTAAATACAGTTCCTCATGTTGTGACCCAACCATAAAATTATTTTCGTTGCTACTTCATAACTGTAATGTTGCTACTGTTATGAATCATAATGTAAATATCTGATATGCAGGATGGTCTTAGGCGACCCTGTGAGGGGTCATTCGACTGCCAAAGGGGTCGTGACCCATAGGTTGAGAACCTCTGCCTTAAATCATCAATTTAAGTATTTTAAAAAAGTTAAGAACCAGATAACTTAGCGTAGAATATTTACTATCTAAAAAAAATCTCTTCTTGAAGCATATTACAAACTTAAACTGAGTGTGTTTGTACCTTCTCTGTATGCTTGAGAAATTTAGAAAATAAGTTCAAATAGTAAAATATTGGGTAATGTAATTTGATATATTCCTTAGTGTTTATTAAGGCATAAGATTATAGGCATGAAGTATAAGATATTATCTACACAGGTAACCATGTGGTTGTGCAGAATTGTTAACGTTTAGTTGATTTTGAATTCAGGAATTTACCACTCTTTGTTTTGGTGATTCAATAAAACTTGTATTATCTGTAGCAAAGTTAAATTCAAATTAAGAGCCATTATTTTGGAGGGAAGGTTAATTTTAAGTTGAAATTATTTTTTTCTTAATGTTATAAATGACCTTTGGGATATAATCAAGTATTGACCAGAAAAGTTATGAAACATCCTCTAGCAGGTCTTTGATTAATTAGTCTGTTAGTCTTTTTTTAATTTCTTAATCCTTTATTTCATATGTCAAATCCTAAATAAAAGGAACAAGTGTAATTCTAAAACTAAGGTATTTTGTCTTATAATCTATTCTTATTATAATTTTTAAAATATTCATAAAACACATTTATATAAAATTTAAAACATAATTTTTGTATTGAGGAAAATATATATCCCTATATGTTTTTAAAAATTTTTAATATCACAATGTACTCTCAAAATGTGTTTATTCTAAAATATTTATGATCTAGCTTAAATGTATTTCCAAATCACCTACATATAGTATAAACTTGTCTTGTACTTTAGATAGCTTTAAAGTTAAAAATATGCATATGTATACATATATACACACATGTGCACAGACACATAATGTTTTGTTTAGAGAGAGAGGGAGGAGATGGAAAGAGAGAAACATCAATGTGAGAGTGAAACATTGATTGGCTGCTCCTGCAAAGAAATAGTATATTGTTTTAAAGTCTTTGTAAAGTAAAAATCACTTGTTTGTGTTTAGTAAATTATATTATCTATTTTCAAATTTTTTCAAGTAGAGGCTCACATGTAATTGTGATCTATAATGATAAAGCATATACTCTATATAATAGGTTGAAATCATTTGCTAAAATGAACTGAATTTTTCAAGTTATCCTATCTCCAAAGATGGAAATACACTTGTTAATCAAATGTAAGATTGATCCATAAACTTATTAATGATCACTAAACCTCATAGTTTCCGTTTTTCTGTTTTAAGGGATTAAAATAATGTATGTTTTCTTTTAAACAGGTTGAATCAAGGGATTCCTTGAATAGTATAGCCCTGAAATTTGATACAACACCAAACGAACTTGTTCAGTTAAATAAGTTATTCTCCCGAGCAGTTGTTACTGGACAGGTAGGTTTTTTCTATGCATTTGTGTTTAGAAGCATTAAGTACCAAGACAGAAAGTATTCATTGCAACATAGCTAATAATATAGAAAATTTAAGAATGATAATTTTATGCATGCTTTGAACAAATCAGATTGGCTCCAGAAGAGAAAATTAACTGTCACTTATGTCCAAATGATTTTTTTCTTATTACATATAGAAAATAATTGTGATTTGTCTTTTAAATTTAGTTTTAAAGAGCTTTTTTTTTTTATCATGTATTGCTTTTGTCCAAAGCAATACATGATAAAAAAAATTCAGACATTTTTAAAGGTTAAGTTATCCTAACTCAGATACCTAGTTTCTTTTTAAAGAAGCAACCACAGTTACTAATTTGTGTCCCCTTCCAGAAATATCCTAGCCCTTTAAAAATATTTATTTATTTAGTTAGTTAGTTAATTCTCACCCAAGGATATTTTCTCATTGACTTTTAGAGAGAGTGGAAGAGAGGGAATGAGGGAGGGGGGGAGGGAGGGAGGGAGGGAGAGAGAGAGAGAGATCTATGTGAGAAAGATACACCGATTAGTTGCCTTCTGAACGTGCCCACACCCAGGCTGGATCGAACCTGCAATTCAGGTACATGCTCTTGACCTATAATTGAACCCTCTACCCTTAGGTGCACAGGCAGGTGCTCTAAACCCTGAGTCACACTTGACAGGACTTCTAACCTTATTTTTTTATTTGACTTTGACTTTGGAAAATACTTTATATAAGCACAGTACAATCTCAGATTCTTTTATGTCTGGAGTGTTGCGCTGTATTTATATACTTTAACTAGACAGTGTAAGCTTTCTACTATTTTTACTGTTTTGCTATGCCCACTGTAGGGAACACTCTTGTACATATCTTTTTTTCTTTATATATAGAGATTTCTATAAAGTCCTTGAAGTAAAATTGCTGTAATAAAGAATATGTGCATTTAAAATTTTGCTAGCTACTGCAAAATTGTTTTTTAAGAGGAACTCCCATAGGGTATAACAATTATTGTTTCCCCACCCTATTCCTGATAGTATGTACGTATTATTAAACTTTTCTTAATTTAATTTAAATATGTTTTCTTATTTTATTAGAATTATTATGGTAAAAACATTCTTTTAATCTGAAGATTTTTATTCTATTTGTTGCTAAAGGTCATTAACGGTACTTGCTAATAAAACATGATCTGCTTGTTAATATTTCAGTTTGGTGAATGTTTCCTTTTCTTCCAGGTTTTATATGTTCCTGATCCTGACTATGTCTCCAGTGTGGAGAGCTCTCCATCGCTAAGCCCCATAAGTCCCCTGTCACCAACATCATCTGAGGCTGAATTTGATAAGGCCACTGTAAGTGTCCCTACTTTTCAAAGATAGCTGTGAATACATCTCACTGTACATGTATATATCACCATGTTTTTTAAATCCTACTTTGACTATTGTAGAATAAAATTTTTCTTTTTTTTTTTACTTAAATTTGTAGATCCCAGTTTTTAAAGTGAAACATTCTTATTAAACCAGGCAGCATAAATCAATTTACTGTTGGTGGTGTTGGTCCAAGGATAGTTACCAATTCACTCTTATAAATACCATGTAATAATTTCACTAAGGAAGAAGTTTTACCTAACAAACATTAGAATATCATGATAGGAAGTCCCTCAGCCCGGCCTTCGCCCTCTTGCAGTCCAAGACCCCTCGGGGGATGTCCGCCTGCTGGCTAAGCCGGCAGTCAGACACCCCTCTTGCAGTCAGGGGCTCTTGCAGTCCGGGACCCCTCGCTCCTTACTGCCTGCCTGCAGCAGAGGCAGGAGAGGTTCCCGCCACCACTGCTACACTCACCAGCTGTGAGCCCGGCTTCTGGCTAAGCAGCACTTCCCCTGTGGGAGCGCACTGACCACCTGTGTTGAGTGTCTGCCCCCTGGTGGTCAGTGCACATCATAGCAACCGGTTGTTCTGCCGTTAGGTCGATTTGCATATTATGCCTTTATTATATAGGCTATAAATGGTTCTCCTCTCCCTCCATTAAATGGCTAGACTCATGAGGGAATCTTCTCTGTTATTTGCTGACTTTAGGAGACACCGGTTTCTTCTCTGCTCCACTTTGCACTGTAAGTTTAGGATACCAAATGGCGTACTAGTAATAAAACAAAAATTATTCATTTTAATTTGCCAAAGGAGCTTCAGAAAGCATTCAAGTGAGCTTCAGAATCACTGCATTAAGAATCAGAATCTATAAACAACAGTTGGGTGTGAGTGATTATGAGGTAAAAATTATATTCTCTAAGAAGTGCCTGTGGTTTCCAGAGGGAAGGGGATGGAGTAGGAAAGGGTAAAGAAGTCCAAATGTATGGTGATAGAAGATGATTTAACTTTGGGTGGTGGGCACACAATGTAATATACAGATCTTGTATCATAGAAATGTACACATAAAACCTATATGATCTTATAAACCAATGTCACCCCAATAAAGTTAATTTAAAAAATATATAAACAACAGTTGAAAACAGCAACCTAGAAATACTGATACTTTGGATAATGTACATGTATATAAGTTTTAATGAGGTCTGATTAAGATTTCTCTGCACAACTTTGATTTTTATTTAAAAGAAATGTACTCTCTAGTGCTATACGTTGAACATTTGCCAAGCTAATCTCATGTATTCTTTTTGATAGGATTACATTGACAAATTGGGATTGCTATAAATACTGAGTTGTAGAATTTGAGACTTTGAGGGAATCTCAGAGATTATGTTGTTCAATGAAGTATATATTCATTTAAGGAAAGCATTTGACAATGTACTTGACTATAGTTTTGGTGAATAATACTGTTAACTAGTAGATAATGTCAACTGGATGTGGGGATATCAAAATTTGTTGAAAGCTTTGTTCCCACTTGTAAGGAGCCGTTCAATGGCTCTGCATTGACTTTTTCTCCTTCATGCATTTATCTTTTATTTAGAAGATATTTGAAAGGGAAGGTGTGTGGTATTGAACTCAACCTCACTAGTTCACATGTTGGCAACATGGGTTTGCATCTCAGCTTCATTTTACTCAATGGGCAAGTTACAGAAATTAGCTAATCATAAGTTTCCCTAAAAATTAAGGGAATAACAATAAAGAAACATTTTTTAAAAAGCCCAAACCCATAGGGTTTCCAGGTAATTGATTGTGGTTAAGAAAGGACAAACGGGGCTTCTAGGCTGCCTACAATGTGCTGTTGTTTGACCTGGTGCTGAGACTAATCCATTTATCTGTACATGTGTTTTATGTACTTTTCTGCATATGTGTTATATTTGACAATAAAAAAGCCTTACAAAATTGAAAAAAATTAAGGTAATAGTATATACCTTATATGAGTGATTTGAAAATTAAATGAAATGGTCCATATAATACACTTAAATATAATAAGTATTCATAAATATCCATTAATATTGTTAATATCCCTTATTTAATTATTTAACTTAAATTAACAGGCTGAGTGTACTGTTATTAATTTGCATCATAAAATGCAAAGGTTGAGAATTTTGTTACTAGAGATGAGTAATTGAACAGGGTCATTCAACCGTTAAACATAATTCTAGATGATCAGATAGGATAATCCTTACCTTTTCCACCTCTTGGAGGGCAGAACAGAACATGATGACTGGAGTTTGCATGATTCGTGATTAAGGTCGCTGCGTGGTCAGGTGTTGCAACACCCCGATTGCTACACCCTGATTGCTCCTGTCTGGTTCTTCCTGACCATCTTCCACTTTATACTTGTGCTGCTAGTTAGAATCTGTAGGTTGGGTTTTAGCTTAATTGGTAAACTCAGCCACTTTGTTATCATAGTATGGCATCCCACAGCGTTCTTTTCAGTTGGGAATTTTCTGTATTTGCTGTTTGGGTTGGGAGCAGCAGGTTTTAGTTTGTCAGCTTTTCTGATTTAAGTGTCTCATTAATATGAAAGGGTCTGTCTTGAGCTGATTCAATTGGCAGGGAATCTCTGGTCTTTTCCGGAAGTATTTGTCGCCAGTAAATCTTATATCTAAGCTCCAAATTTTCATTATTAATATTTTTTTAAAAACTTGAATGAGCAAGAATCATTTTGTGTATCTTCAAGTTTTCTATAAAATGATTATTAATGTCGGTCGTACTTGGTGTCACAATGGTCTTTTGTCAAACCTTCTATCTCACTCAGGCAAAAAAGGCTACTTGCTCAGGGGGGACTTGCCTGGTGATTGGAGCTCCCACCCTGAAAAAAACACAATTCAATAGTTAAAACCCATAATTCAATATTTAAAAAATATAGTATATTAAATATAGATGTTTTTCAGTATTCTGCACTGGTCTGTCCTTCTTTCATAAAATATCTGTTAAATATCTGCCCAAGTTCTAGGGATTCAACCCTACATTTTAGGAGGAGTATAATGAAGTTTAGAAAGTAAGTGTGAAAATTCTGTCACTCATATAGGTTTAAGGATCCATTTATTAGAGTAGAAAGAGTT
>NW_005878506.1:0-7647 GCF_000147115.1 Myotis lucifugus | reverse complement strand
TGCCTGCTCTCTCCTGTGGACCGCACTGCCCCTGAGACCCATGCAGTGGTTCTCAACCTTCCTCATGCCTCGACCCTTGAATACAGTTCCTCATGTTGTGGTGACCCCCAACCATAAAATTATTTTCGTGGCTACTACATAACTGTCATTTTGCTACTGTGATGAATCGTGATGTAAATATCTGATATGCTGTATGTGTTTTCCGATGGTCGCGACCCACAGGTTGAGAACCCCTGCAGGCTCAGCCTGTGCACTTCACGGAATGGTTTCTTTGCTCCTGGCCTTTTATTCTCGGTCTCTTTAGAAGAGAAGAATCTGCAATTCATTTCTGTTTCCAGAACGTAGCATAATGCGTGAGACGTCATCTTCTAAGAAATGTTTGTTGGTTGGCCTGCTGATGACTGAGGTCCCACATAATTATTTTGGTGCCGTTGCCTGAATCCTGATATTAATGAAGGATTCATCGATGCGTGGCAGTCGGTGTGTTCAGGGTTTTCATTTTAGTGCTCTCTCAGCGTGACTTTTGGATATGCAGAGTCTATTTTGTGCAGTCGACATGAGGATTACAACAAGGAGTGTTCGGGGTAAGAGCCCGGCCGGGTGGCTCAGTTGGTGGGAGCATTGTCCTGCACACCAAAAGGTTGTGGGTTCGATTCAAGGTCAGGCACATACCTAGTTGCGGGTTTGATCCCCAGTCAGGGCGCCTACAGGAGGCAAACAATTAAAATTTCTCTCTCACATCAGTGTTTCTCTCTCTTTCCCTCTCTCCCTTTCCTTTTCCTCTAAAATCAATAAAAACACAGAAGTGTAGAAAAAGGGGTTGGACACACAGCAGCAGTGCAGACCTTGTGAGAATCAGGCCCCCTTCACCTGTCCCTCCCGCCTGCAGCAGAGGGGAGTCAGGCTGCTCCTCTCTTTTCTTTTCTGGAGTCCGGTGAGGCCTTGGCAGACCCCTAGAGGCCAAGAATGTGTCCCGTGTCCACGTATTGCAAGTTCCCTCAGGAGGGAAGAGTCACACACTGCGTGAAGCAGTCCACAGGCGATTCACCTGTTTATCTCATAAGCTGATCAAATACCCAGTTTCCAGCATCAGCATCAGACACAACACAAAGGGACTCACAGACATGAAACTATTCGCAAAAGCAAAAGGAAACACCACACTGTGGTATGCATGTCCACAGTGGACCCCTGGGAGCAAAACAGGGATGTTCAAAATGGTGAGTCATTTGCCCCGGCTGGTGTGGCTCAGGGGATGGAGTGTCGGCCTCCAGACTGAAGAGTCACGGGTTCAATTCCGGTCAAGGGCACATGCCCGGGGTTGCAGGCTCAATCCCTTGTGGGGGATGTGCAGGAGGCAGCCGATCAATGATTCTCTCTCATCATTGATGTTTCTGCCTCTCTCTCCCTCTCCCTTCCTCTATGAAATCAATAACGACATATAAAAAAATTCAACGGTGAGTCATTTGCTCTGTGAGCTGTTTGCACTAGAGAACCTTGGCAAGGACCGTGGCCCGAGGACTCAGACCCACTTGACTTCCCAGGACGCGGAGAGTCTTGCGTGCTCAGAGGACTGGCCCCGACTCCGTTCTGCTCGCGGCTGGGGTCACATCTGGGCTCCTCCGTGAGTGGGCGCTCCCTCGTCCCGGGTCCGGGAAAACACGGTCCCCAGCGACGACGATGGTCACGCACACGTGTGCTCGGACACAAGCACAGACGGCCCCGCACCCTCCCCATGGCGCTGCCACTCTCTCTCACTCTGGTCTTGTCAGTTGTTATTTGCACGTTTGCTTTTCTTCCGCCAGCGCCTGCGGCCCAGGAGTCCGCTGCCACCAGCTGTAGCCGGACCGCCCTCAGAAGTGTGTGCTCACGGGGCGGCCCCCCTTGGGGTGCTCGCTTGGGGTGCTCGCCTGCTGCCGTGTGCGGGCCGGTCAGGTGGTATTTGCTGAAGCTCCGGGGCGTGTCAGCGCGTGGGCTCCTGCCCGTCCACCCGATTCCCGGGCCGCACGCGCCGTGGGAATGGCCCTCGGTGATACCAGAAGACGCGTGAAGATGAGCAGTTTAGCCCCCTTGCATCTGTTTCTGGGAATAAATAACACGGCCTCGGCCTTGGGAGCTCTGATCTCGACCTTAGCGATCGGTGGCGTGACTGCGAGTATCCCCGGGGATGGAGAGCGTGCGTGTGGGCCAGGCCTCCTGCGCACAGGGTCTCCATTTTCTTTTAAAAACATTTCTATTGATGTCCGAGAGGAAGGGAGAGGGAGAGGGAGAGACAGCCAGATGAGAGGTCGTTGATCAGCTGCCTCCTGCACGCCCCGCACCGGGGTCAACGCTCAACCTGAGCCACGCGGCCGGGCAGGTCTCCATTACCTTATCCGTGGGAAGTGGCTATTGGTCATCTACGTCGTCAGGTGATCTGAGGACGTGCCCGGTGCCTCTCACAGTGCGTGGTGTCTCGTAAGCTTCCGCAGCACAGCCGCCAGCAGGCTCCCGCCCCCCCCCGCAGGGCTGGCCGGTCCATCCTCTCCCCCCCCCCCTCGCTCTGCGCGGGGCCGGCATGGCGAGGGCCGGCACGTGTCCCGCTCCCCGGGCGGCAGGTGAGCATGGGGCGCCGTGCTGTGTCCGTGCAGACACAGGGCGGGGAGCCAGATACGCCTGCACACCTCACTGGGGCTTTATTTTTTTAAGCATAAAAATAGGAGAAAGCCAAGTCAAATAAAGAGCATTATGCAATCGGCGTCTTAAGACCAGATTAGCGATTCCATGGGATGCTCCCAGCATGGTTTCCAGTTGACTTGCTCTCCAAGCCGCGCCGGTGCCCTGCTCGCACACGCAGGCAGACACTTGCATCGGCGTCCAGGCACCGACGTAGGAACAGAGGCTCCCCGAGGGGGCAGCGCTCCCTCCGTCCCGGGCGCTCACCTGTGTTCACGTCCACTTCCGAGTCAGCAGAAACGCGTGAGAGTCACAGAGATCGAGGGCTCCCCTGCCAGCCGGGCAGCCGCGTGTGGGGTGGTGTGAGTGACTTCTGTCCGGGGCCTGGAACATGCCAGAGCCGGGACCTTCGTTCCCTGTGTGATGTCGGGGCGATGGGAACGGAGGAGCAGCTGGGCCTGGAACCGTGCGGTTTGTCAGGACGGTCCAGCGCCCGGAGGTTCGGACACAGAGGCACCGCTCTGGTGCCTGGGAGCCATGTGGCACTGAGTGGGCACAGGCCACCGGTTCCGGGCAGAGAAAGCAGTGGTCCCTCCGCCCCTGCCCTGTGGTGTGAGGGCAGCTCCGCTCGGCTTCTTCCTGTGCAGATGAGTGCACGGGGTGGCCAATAGTCCCGAAGGAGGTTGAAACACACAAGGGGCCTCATCCCACGAGCCCGCCCCGCCCGGGGCAGAGGCTCCAGCCCCCTGTGCCAAGCAGTGTCGTGGGGGCGATGGGGCGCCAGCCGCCCTCTGTGCCAGGGAGTGCCACTCTTGCCGAGCTGCCTGGTGGTCTGGGTCCTGCGGGCCCTGGCAGTGGCTCTCAGCTTGCTCAGGGCTGCGAGGAGGGATGGGGACCAGCAGGACACAGTGGGAAAGAATTTGGGTTTGGGGGACAGATGGTCACATGTTTGTACCCCAAGTCTGCCGTTTGCTGTTGTCTGCCTTTGGGTAAGTCCAGTGACCTTGTTCAGATTGTCTGCTCCGCTATAACACGGGGTGAGCGTGGCCCTCATTGCACGGTGCGTGTGGGCCACAGACAATCCTGGGCCCAGAGGCAGCTGTTGGTAAATGCAAGGGGATGCTGTTGTCACGCATTTGAGTGGACGAGGCAGTTGCCATGTTGGACTGTGAACCTGCGGCTCAGACTTCATAGGTGCTGATTGCAGGGGGATTCGGAGCGTCATCTGCCGGGAGGGCCCATGAGCCCAGGCCAGCAGGGAGCTGTGAAGGCAGTGGGTGAGCAGTTCATGTTCGCTGCCTGAGACCTTCTGGGCAATCCCCAGCCCTGAGACACCTCATACTATTTATTCCACAGGCTGCTGTGGGATGGGAGTTGAGACAGGCTCCCCAAAGAGCCGAGCAGGGCGCAGGCTACGCAGCCGGCCCTCAAGGGCAACCTGTTTCTTCTTCCTCTCTTACCCGTTGGGTACAGAGCCTTGACCTGCAGCCTGGGTTTGCCTGGAGGAGCGGGGGCCACCGTGGGAAATGCCCAGCTAAGGAGCTCACACAGGTGCCCCAGGTGGAGCCCCCCTGGAGGTCGCCTTGGGTGTCAGACTGGCGATGAGCCCACCTGGGAGACAGGGAGCCTGCGAGAGGGGGTGCAGCACAATATAGAAGAGGGGACGTGGGGAACGCTACTCAGAAATGCTGCTTTCCACTCTCTGTTCTGGCCGTGTGACCTGCGTGTTTCCCTGGCCATCTCCTACATTTGATTTATGTTGTTAAGTTGGAGGGGATACTTTATGTCCTAGAATCTCTGGTGATGGTGCACAACCAACGTGAACATGTGGGCTCACGGGGGCGCTCTGAGAGGGGGAGCATATGCGTCAGTGGGAGGTGGGCAGCGAGGATGCTGGAATCCGCCCGGAGCCCGGGAGGACAGGGCTGGATTGGCAGCAGTGGTGTGGGGTCCTGGACAGTGTCGACCTCCAGGGTGCTCCTCCCGAGACCACCAGCTTCACGTCTCACATGGGTCTGAGCTCAGAGAGCACTCCATCCAGGGCCTTCTTCCCACGGTCTCTGGTCCCGTCCCCACCCCTCAGGCAGGAGGTCATGGTGAGGTCTCTAGCATCTATAGCACCCCATCCATGCCAGCCTTGTCCAATAGAAATACCATGTAAGCTGCGCATGTGACTTTACATTTTGTGGTAAAGTAAGAAACAGGTTTGAGTAATTTTCTTATTAAGTATATATTTTTTATTGATTTCAGAGAGGAAAGGAGAGGGAGAAAGAGAGAGAAACATCAGTAATGAGAGAATCACTGCACACCCCACACTGGGGATTGAGCCCACAACCTGGAATTGAACCATGACCTCCTGGCTCATGGGTCAAAGCTCAGCCACTGACATGGCAGCTGGGCCAGGGTTGAATAATGTTAATATTTTATTTAAATACTAGTGGCCCGGTGCACGAAATTCATGCACATTAAAAGGGAATTAGAGAAAATATTTTAATATTGCTATTTGCCCTTTCTCTATAATAGAAGTGTCAGAGATGAAAGGAAATGAGTAAAATGTATATGAAAATAATATATGAATTTATTAATAAATAAACAATAACAAAATGATATAACAACAAAAACATGATATGAAAATAACAAAAACAATAAAAACGTGATATAAAAATAACATTGATGCAAACAATGACTGATAAAGTGATTAAACTCATTCTAATATCTCCCTGTATAGCACATTAAGAGTGAAAACACTTTCAGAGTGCTTGACTAATTTCCCTTGTGATGAAGTATTTACAACTTTAACTTTAATGTCACACGCTCTTCGAACTCAAGAGAAAGCAACATATAACTGACCATGTCCGAAAACGGGTTCAGGTAGGAATATTCCTACTCTGTCTAGAGTTTGTCCTTGTGATTTATTAATAGTCATCGCAAATGCTGGCATCATGGGAAACTGTCTTCAAATTAATTTAAATGGGAGGCCAGTGTCAGACGGGGACAAATCAATTCTTAGAATCAGAACAACCTCTCCTTCCGCAGATCCTGTTAATACTTCAGCTTCAATAATGTTAGGTCGTAATCTTTTAATAATAAATCTAGTACCATTACAAAGACCCCATTTACTGTTAAGATTTCTCAATAGCATGATGATTGCACCCACTTTCAATTTTAATTTATGACACGGCATTCCCGAAGAAGTAATACTATTAAGAAATTCGATGGGAAAATTTTCCTTTCCAGCATCATCTGTTGAATCAATGGAATCATCACTCAACTATGTGTGAAAATCTCCATCAAGTATATCCAAAATGTCTTCATTTAATTTTTGAACGTGCTCATTTTTTGGAATCGCACGTTTAGATATATTTTTAATATTATCTATAGATATACTATTTCCAAAGGTAGCTTCAATAATAGATCCATTACAAATCATTTCATGGGGGATTTCAATAATATCCATTCCTAAATGAAAACTGCTATCAAGTTTGCCATCTCCAAGTTTTACTAACCATTCACTATAAGCAAAATCCTCTGATCTCATATTTGTTTTAAGAGACAACTTTCTGAAACATCCCCAAACATTACAGTACTTTAAACTCGTTTGTACTATGGCCAATCGCATAGCATGCAGCACAACACTGAGACAGTGTCGAAAATCCCCTCCGAGAAGGAGAACTTTCCCACCAAATGCAACATTCAAATTCATAATTTCTCTTAGTAATCTGTCTATGGCATTTATAGCATGACTGGATGCCATGGTACATTCATCAATAATGAGAAGTTGGGCCTTTTCAATGGTTTTAGCAATTTCACTCTTTCTATCAAGTCTAGCAATTGAAGTTTCATTTAATGGAATTGGTAATTTATATTGGGAATGAAAGGTTCTTCCACCGAGGAGTAAATTTGCAGCAATTCCTGTAGACACTGTGGGTAAAACAGTACCACCATGACCTCTAATATAATGTATTAAAACTTTATAAATGTATGTTTTTCCACTACCACCTGGACCATCCAAGAAAAGCGTTTGGGGTGCACAGTTTGATCTTCAATGGCTGAAGTTATAGTCTGAAAGGCTGCCAACTGTTTATCATTCCGAGAATTTATCAAAACCTGTGCCGGTGGTCGCTCATACGATTCATCACATGTATTTGTATTCGTTAATGAAGGATAGTCCGGAAGTTTGAAATGTGAACATTTCATTCCATGCAATGTGAATACCTCCTGAATTTCGTTAAGGGCATGCATTTCACAGTTCACACAGGCACCTTCTCTTCGGTGCAATTTGGGTGCCGCCATCTTGTGTTACGGGAACCCCGCCTCTGCTGTGGGGGCTGCCATCTTGTTACTGCGTGACAGCCAATTTGCATATTCCCTCTATTAGATAGGATGTTAAATGTCTTAAAAAAACATTTTAGCATTTTATTTATACCAAATGTTATAATTTCAACACCTAATCAATATAAACATTTTAATGAGAATGTTTACATTTTTTTCATAATTGAAATCCAGTGTGTACTTGACACTTTCTGCACATTTCAGTTGGGACACACCCAATTCCATGTGCTTAATGGCCACACATGGCTGGGAGCTCCCCTGTGGTTGACACAGGGGTCTGCCTTTCATGGGGCATTGAGGTGTGTCTTGTGTTTGAAGTATTGACATAAATGCTATACATTATATTGGACGGTGGGCGTGGTGAGCACAGGGTCCCGCGATGACGTAAATGCTGCAGGTGCATTGGACGGTGGGCGTGGTGAGTGCAGGGTCCCGCGATGACGTAAATGCTGCAGGTGCATTGGACGGTGGGCGTGGTGAGCACAGGTTCCCGCGATGATGTAAATGGTGCAGGTGCATTGGACGGTGGGCGTGGTGAGGACAGGCTCCCGCGATGATGTAAATGCTGCAGGTGCATTGGACGGTGGGCATGGTGAGGACAGGGTCCCATGATAACGTAAATGCTGCAGGTGCATTGGACGGTGGGCGTGGTGAGCACAGGGT
>NW_005878505.1:0-7650 GCF_000147115.1 Myotis lucifugus | reverse complement strand
TCATACAGACACAGCATCACCATGGCTCCTCCAGTGATGGGTGTCCACTCTTCAGTGTCAGTGTTTAGAGATTTCATAAATGGAATCCAAAACTTTCAGGCTGTGGTGATTTATGGTGTGGCTGTGTGAGTAGGACCCCAAAAGTTGTCCAAATGAGAATCCCCTGTACCTGGGAAGGTGTTACTTTCTAGAACAGAGACACTGTGAGAATGTGCATGGAGGAAATAGGGATCCCCTTCCCACCAGTTTGCAGTGACGCTTTTCTTATTTCTCTTGATCCCTGACTACATGATCTTTATAATTTCTATTTCTAACAAACTCATGCTAATCATTATTTTGTACTATGATACAAGCTGTCCCTATCATGCCCTGTACTTACTTCCTGGTCTTCACTGGAGGAACCTTTAAACCCACATGTCCAGTAACTCTCTGTCCATGAGCACCAGGCATATTTCTGTCAGGTGACTCAAAACAAGTCCTGCTTCCTCCCCTCACCCAGTTCCTCAGTCACGTCCTGATTTATGGGTAGTTTCCCAGCGGCTCTTCCCTCTGGTACCAGAACCTGTTCCAGTCCCTGTGGCTGCTATAACCAATCTACGTGGAAAGTTCTTTGCAAAATTACCCAAAACAGGTACCACTAAAGAACATTGTTAAATTAGCCTTGGTTAAATTTAAAGGCATTTATCCCATCAATGATTGCATTGTGTAAATGAAAATACAAACATAAAGAATGTATTTCCAAATCATTTATCTGATGGGAGAATGTGCACATTATACACTAAGGTTGTCATATGTTTGTGGGAGAGCCCAGCACCCTCTGACCACAGTGACCCTCCATGAGAAGGGCAGAAGGAGGTTGGAAGTAACAGATTCCTCTCAGGGTTGAAGTTTCCTTTCTGATGAGATATTCTATGGTAGGAATTCTCTTCACTAACCTCCCTCTGAACCTGTCATCCCTGAAAACACTAGACTGAGAAAACATGTCAATCTCTTTCCATCATCATTTCAACATATGAAAGATTTTACTTTTATTTCTTGTCTTTTTTCCACTTAAAGCCATGACTACTTCTTATGTAACTAGTTTGGGATCTCTGCAATAGGCCATAGGATTCCATAAATGAAGAGATTACAAAGGAAGCTGTAGATACATTCACAAATGTCTGAGAATCAAGAATCAAGAATGTTTCACCTACATGTGCTTACAAGGTAGTTAATCAAGTCAAAGTAATGTCTAAATTAAGATATAAAATATTGAGAATGACTGTCCTTTATTTTTTATTTTTTGCATAACTGTATAAAATTAGATTCAAAAATTTGGAAATTGTGGATATACTAGGCTGTTGAGATTCAGCATTGATCTGAACAAACATTAATCCCTTTTACAACTGTTTGAAAGATGTGTGAAAAGTTAAATGTGTATCCTACTCTTCTAGTCCACCATTTCTTCTTATGCTCAGAAACTTTAGGCCATTCTTTGACCTAATTCTAATGTGTTTCATGACCCAGCTGGTCCCCTGTCCCTGACTTACATGCTGAGTGAGGTCAAGGGAGGAGATGGCCTAACAGAGGTTCCAGAATGACCAGGGCAGCCTGACCTCAGGCCCTTCACTTATAGCAAACCCTGCCCCACATGCAAATTTGTGTTCAAGCTCCAGGGTAAATCCTCTACTGGGCTGTGCAGGCTCACAGCTCTCTCCTCACACAGGGCTGATGTCTATGGAAAGGCAGAGCTGTGTTCTAGAAGAAGAGACTGCTGGGTCTTCTCCTGTGCCTGGTGACACCCCCCCAAGGTGAAGGTCTCAGGGGTCAGACGGGGTCATGGGATGTCGGTGACTGCACATGACTGACAGGGACTGATGCTCTTTGTCCCCACGTGTCCTGTCCCAGGGGCAGCTGCAGGAGTCAGGCCCAAGACTGGTGAAGCCCTCGCAGACCCTCTCTTTCACCTTTTTCTGTCTCTGGATTCTCTATCACAACCAGTGGTTATGATTGGAATTGGATCCGCCAACCCCCAGGAAAGGGGCTGGAGTGGATGGGACGCATTAATTTTGATGGAGACATTTACTACCGCCTTTCCTTCAAAAGCTGAACCTCCATCTCCAGAGACATGTCCAAGAACCAGTTTTCCATGCAGCGGAGCTCCATGACAATGGAGGACACGGCCATGTATTACTGTGCAAGAGACACACAGTGAGGGGAAGTCACTGTGGGCCCATACAGGAACCTCCCTGAGGGAGACAGCAGGGATGGGCTGCAGGGTGTGCGTGGGGACCAGGGGGCGCTCAGGACCCATAGCACAGAGAGCAGCCCCAGGAGCAGGGGCAGCGGGAGGTGGGAAGGGAAGGGCCTTCCTTTGGGTGCAGAGATTTCCTCTCAAGCTCTCAGATCCCTCCAGGGAGGATTCTTTCTTTTCATATTCCCACTGTAGACAATAAGGAAGAAGGGACATTGTCTGTTTGCAGGTGACATGTTAGCAGTGACAGGGCCTCTCCTTCACAAATTCTAAAAGTGATTTTTTTCAGTGTCTTGTCAACATTTCACTGATGAGTGTGAACTCCAAAGGTGGATTGCTGGGATTGGGGTGTGTGCACAGCTCTGCATCCCTCTACTCGTGAGCCCCCTGCTGTCCTGCAGGAAGCAGTGCTAACCCCAGAGTGGCGACAGGTGACCCTGAGGCTGGAATGTGCATCATCAAACTCCCTCCAGCTTTCCTCCTGGATCCAAGGTTTTCTAGCTTCACTGTAGGTGCGATGTGCATCGGGAGCATGTTGGAAGCCAAAGAGCCATACATGGGACCCCTGCATCCATACCATCCTCTCACTATCTGTCCAGGAAACAGAGTCACATAGACATATAGTCACATACACAGAGTCACCAACAGACACAGAGACACACAGTTAAAACAGTCACAAACACAATGTCAGACACACAGTCACACATACACACAGTTGCATAATCATTTTTGAAAAAGACATGAATTCACACATGAGCAGTGATACAAACCCACTCATGAATTACACATTGTACTTTATGAATCCTATATAAGAAAATGGGATTATATTTCTTTCTTTTGGATGGCACATGAAATAAACATGTGGCCTGAAACCAACTATTATTTCAACACTGACCACACCCTGTGAAGATCAACAGTTGTATTTCCCAGTCCTCTTGGAGGGAGCTCAAATTAGGAAATGGATCCCAAATTGGCTAGATTGCTATGTATTTAAAAAAAAATAATTGACATGGTAGTGAAAACCTTCCAACAAATAAAAGACAATGACCAAATGGATAGAAGGGTGAATTCCAGCAAAACTTCAAAGAAGAATTGATGAGAGATTAAAAATGGTGACAGAGTAGGAGGATGCTGCACAGACATGTGCCCAGGAACAAGCTGGAATTACAACTGAATACAGAAAGGCTTCCAGAATAATCAATGGCAAACTCACAGGAGAGAAACATGATACCCAAGGACCAAGGGTGGAGATGACATAGAGACTGATAGGAGAGGCAGAGGTGCAAAAGGGGTGGCCGGGCACCCACAGAAGGCAACTGAAGTCTTGGAGAGATATCATAGCTGTGCGGGGGGGCGTGGGTTGCCGCTGAGAACTCTGGAATCTAATCCCGAAGCTGGGCTCCCCAGCAGAGAGCACCAAACTGAGGAGGGTACCCACATAACATCTAGATGTGAAAAACAGTGGGTGCTATCTGCCAAAGAGTGGCAGCCAAAAGTTCAGGCAGCCTCTTAAAGGGCCAATGCACAAAATTCCCTGTGGAGCCACCCACCTTGAGCTCTGGCAGAGGGAGGGTGAAGTGGACTGGAGCCATGAGAGCAGAAGCCATGCCTGGGTACTATTGGGGGATAGACCTCAGAAGGCAGACACCCCAAGTTTCCTGGGCTGAGTCATTCCCTCACACAGTGGAGGACATCTTTCCCACATAGACATTTGCCTTGCCTGGGGGGAAGACAGTTGATACACCCTATTGGAAAACACCTTGCCCTGAGGCCACTTAAGAGATTAAAAATAAAAATCAGCCTCCAGGCAGATGCAACTTCCCTCTATGTTGAAAACAAACAAACAAACAAATAAACAAACAAACAAAAACAACTCTGGCCACACCTGAAGTTAATTGCTGAGGGGTAATTCAAGTCGAAATCCTTTCAGTCTGTAAACAGAGGCAGTTTCTGGAGGCTTTGAGCCAGTGCCTGATCGAATTAGTCAGAAACAGTCTTTAACACTATCCTGCACTAGAGATTGAGAGGTCTAAAGGATCTACCTAAAACATAGTCAAAAACCAAAACAGACAGCCAAAATGAGGAGACAAAGAAACAGCCCCCAAATGAAAGAACTTTAGAATTGGCCATAAGAAGAAATAAGTGGAGCAGAGATGAGAAATTTACCTGAAACAGAATTTAGAATATTGGTGGTAAAAATGCACAACTGCATGAAAAAAAATACAGTAACTATGAAAAAAGAACATAAAAAACAGCCTGAGATAAAGAGTGATATAACACAAATAAAGAACACATTGGAAGGAATACACAGCAGATTAGGGGAAGCTGAGGATTGAAACAGTGAATTATAAGAGAGTTGAAAATATCCTAATCAGAGAATCAAAAAGAAAAAAAAAACAATTAAAAAAAACAGGAGGAGCCCTAACCGGTTTGTCTCAGTATATAGAGCATCAGCCTGCGGGCTGAAGGGTCCCAGGTTCAATTCTGGTCAAGGGCATGTACCTTGGTTGTGGGCACATCCCCAGTGGGTGGTGTGCAGGAGGCAGCTGATCGATGTTTCTCTCTCATCAATGTTTCTAACTCTCTATCCCTCTCCCTTCCTCTCTGTAAAAAATCAATAAAACATATTAAAAAACAAACAACAACAACAACAAGACAGCTTAGGGGAGCAGTGGGACAAAGTGAAATGTAATAATATTAGAATAGCAGGTGTGCTAGAAGAGGCAGAAAGGAAGATAGGCATAGAGAAGATGTTTGAAGAAATAATGGCAGAAAATTTCACTAACCCGGTAAAGGAAAAAGTTACGCAAGTTCAGCAGGCACAGAGAACTCCAAACAAGAAGAATTCAAACAGGCCCATGCCCAGACACATCATAATTAAATGACAAAAATTAAAGACAAAGAGTGAACCTTAAAGGCAGCAAGAGAAAATAAAACTGTTACCTACAAAGGAACTCCCATAAGGCTGACACCTAATTTCTCATCAGAAACTCTACAGGCCAGAAGGGAATGGCATGAAGTACTCAAGGTAATGGAAAGCAAGGATCTGAGACCAAGATTACTATATCCAGTAAGGCTATCATTCAAAATAGATGGTCAAATAAACAGCTTCCAAGACAAAAAATAATAAAAAAAGGGCTCAAGGAGTATATCACCACCAAGCCAGCATTACAAGAAATGCTAAAGAGATTGTGGAAATGAGAAGAAGACACAGAGGGAGAAACCTAGCCTTACAGTATTAAAATGGCAATAAATAAGTACATATCAATAATAATCCTAAATATAAATGGATTAAATGCTCCAATCAAAAGATATAGGATAGTTGAATGGATATAAAAACATGACCCAACTATATGTTGTCTACAGAGACCCACCTCAAAACAAAAGACTTACAGAGGATGAAATTAAAGGGATTTAAAAAAAAATCCATGGAAATGAAAAAGAAAGGTGGAGTAGCAATACTCACATCTGATAAAATAGGCTTCAAAATGAAGGCCCTATAAGAAACAACAAAGCTCACTACATAGAACTAAAAGGATCAATCCAACAAGAGGATATAATCCTGGTGAACATATAATGAACCCAATATAGGAGCGCTTAAATATATTTAAAAAAATTGTAGAGGACTTTAACAGAGAGATCAACAACAATACAGTCATATTAGGGGACATTAAAACCTCTCTCACTTCACTGGATAGATCTTTCAGACGAGGAAACAGAGAATCTAAAGGACACACTGGACCAATAGCTTTAACTGACATTTTTAGAACATTTCACCCCAATGCAGCAGAATGTACATTCTTCTCAAATGCACATGGATCATTCACAAAGATAGACCACATGATAGGACACAAAACAAGTCTCTACAAGTTCAAGAAGTTGGAAATCATATCAAGCATCTTCTCCGATAATAGTGGAATGAAATTAAAAATCAACTACAGTAAAAACACCCCAAAACATTTAAACACATTGAAGCTAAATTGCATGTTATTAAACAATGAATGGGCTAACAATGAGATCAAGAAAGTAATAAAAGATTTCCTGGAAACAAATGAAAATGAACACACAACAATCCAAAATCTCTGGGTCACAGCAAAAGCAGTCTTGAGAGGGAACTTCATAGCACTACAGGTATACCTCAAAAGAACTAGAAAAGCCCTAACAGGTTTGGCTCAGTGGATAGTGTGTCGGACTTTAGACTGTAGAATTCAGGGTTTGATTCCAGTCAAGGGCACATGGCTGGGGTTGCGGGCTTGACCCCAGAGGAGATGTGCAGTAGGCAGACAATCAATGATTATCTCTCAGCATTGATGTTTCCATCTCTCTTTCCCTCTCTCTTTTTCTCTGAAATCAAACTACTAAAATGTATATATTAAAAAAAGAAAAATCAGCAATATAAAATTTAAACCTACAACTTAAAGAAGTAGAAAGAGAAAAACAAGAAAAGCCCAGAGTAAGTAAAAGGAAGGAAATAATAAAGATTAGAGCAGAAATATGTAACATAGATACTAAAAAAAGCAATATAAAAAAATCACTAAAACCAAGAGCTGGTTCTTTGAAAGGATAAACAAAACTGATAAACCAGGGAGGAAAACGAAGATGGTGGCATAGGTAAACACCAGAGATTGCTGCCTCGCACAACCAGTTCAAAAATAGAACTAAAAGATTGAACAGACATCATCCAGAACCACAGGAAGGCTGGCTGAGTGGAAATTCTACAACTAGAAGGAAAGAGAAAAGCATACCGAGACTCAGAGGAGGTGCGGTGCAGAAGTAAAATACAAAGGTGTGGAGGTGCATGCGGAGAGGGCTGGCGGCTGAGGACACAATTGTCTTTTTCAATCGGGAGGGAGTCTCAAGCTCTGAGCTCCAGTTCTGGGTGAGTCTCTAGGGCCCAGATTCATACCGGAGAAACGGGACTGTCTGGCATAGGTCAGAACTCGAGGGGAGCTTTCTCTCGGAGGCGCTCGCAGTGATTGCCAGCGCCTCTGAGGGCAGGACTGAGAGCAGCCATACTGCTAGCTCTGACTGCCCTGTTGATCCCCTGGGACCCCACCCCGCCCAAGCCAGCAGGGAGGCTTTTGCATATGAAAGGCCTGGCCCTTTCTAATCTGAAAATTACTTAACAAACTTTAGCTGGCCCAAGGCCCCATGGAAACTTGCATTGCTTTACAGCTGGCTTCTGCTGGGTAGCCTCAGGCAGAAGCTCGATTAGCACCTCCTTAGATCCAAGAGCCAGTGTACCCAGTGCTCAGAGTGGGACCATCCAGATTACAACTCCTCAGATCCATAAGAAACACACTCAGGGGGCAGACTCAGTGAGCACCAAAGCTCCACTGAAGCAAGTCTTGCCCATAAGGGTGTCTTCAGCACAGAAGTTCTCCCACCATAGACACAGCTGATTCTCACAGCCAATT
>NW_005878504.1:0-7652 GCF_000147115.1 Myotis lucifugus | reverse complement strand
ACTACAATTACCTTATAGCTTAGTGCCACAAGCTTTCACTGTTTGTATTTGTGTTTTTAATCACAATGACACTAAACATAAATTACCACAGATGAATGAGGAAAGCATAGAAAGCTTTAATATGTAAATAATGTAGTATGGTGCTGGCATCAAAACAGTCCTGTAGACCAATGAACAGAACAGAGAGCCAAAAATAAATCCAAGCCTATGCGGTCAACTAATTTTGAGAAGGGTGCCAAGAATACATGGTGCTGGGGAAACTGGATATCTACATGCAGAAGAAAGAAACTACATCCTTATCTTCCACCATGCACAAAAATCAACTCAAAATGGATTAAAACTTCTAGAAGAAAACAGAGAAAAAGCTCCTAACATTGTCCTTCACAAAGATATTTTTGGATGTGACACCAAAAGCCCAGACAACAAAAGCAAACAATAAGTAGAATTACATCAAACTAAAAAGTTTCTGCACAGCAAAGGAAACCATCAACAAAATGATTAGGCAAGCTACAAATGGAAAGGAAATATTTGCAAACCATGTCTAATAAGGGCTTAATACCTAAAATATAAGAAGCTCATACAACTCATTAGCAGCACCCCCCACCCCAAACCAACGTGATTAAAAAGTGGACAAAGGACCTGAATAGACTTTTTTTTTCAAAAAAGATGTATAAATGACCAATAGGTATATGAAAAGTTGCTCAATATCATTCGGGAAATGCAAACCAAACCCACAAGATATCGCCTCACACCTGTTAGGATGGTTATTATAAAAAACATAAAAGACACCAAGTGTTCTCGAGGATGTGGAAAAAGGGAGCTCTTGTACGCTGATGGTGGGAATATAAATTGGTACATCATATTTTTAATCTAATTGGGGATATGACATGTACAGTTTCATATTCTTCTTTATTGCTTAACATTGTATTGTAAACTTTTCTCAGGCCATTAAAGCTTCTTCCAAAACTAGAAAAAAACACACACAGAAATATGTAATGAATATACATACCCTAAAAGTACCAGACAATGGTTTTGTGCTTGTATTTAATACTACAGGCCGGGTGCACTAATTTGTGCATGGGTGGGATCTGGTTGGCCTGCCCCAGTGGTGGGGAGGGTAATCAGGGGTGGGGCCAGCTCGGGGGAGAGGCTGTGGGCAGTTGGTGGGCCTACCCTGCCCCCAACTGGGATGAGGTGGGCAATCAGGGATAGGGCCAGCAGTGGGGAGGGGCCTGGGGTGGTTGGCCAGCTGGCCCCATTCCCTGGTTGAACTCCCGGTCAAACTCCTGATCAAGAGGACAATTTGCATATTAGCCTTTTATTATATAGGATAGTGGGTATTTCCTAAAGTACAAGCATTAAATACAATGAGAGTAAAGCTGACATGGAGAGAGGTCTGAGCTGGAAAGCAGGACTCCTGGTTTAGTCTCTGCCCCAGCCTGGATGCCAGTGACCTTGACTAAGTAACTTACATTTGGGACCTCAATTTTCTCCTCTGAAGATACAAGAGGTTAGATTTTAATGAACTTCCTGTCCCTTCCAATTCTTTTTTTTAAAATGTGCTTTTATTGATTTTTAGAGAGAGAGGGTAATGGTGATGTCAAAGATTTTATTTAAGGACAGTGGAGAAATATAGGGTGGGGCAAAAGGAGGTCTACAGTTGTGAATAATGAAATAGAGTTTATTCCTTTTTCTAGTACATGTTTTTGAATACTAATATTCTTAGGCCCTTTGAAATGACACACAACAGTGTAGACTGCGAAGCAGAGCACTTATTTCAGGTCCCAATTCAGCCCCTTGCTGGTTATTAATTCTTTATGTTCTCTGAGCCTTCATTTCCTCATCTATACAATGGGATAGCAATACTCATCTTGACTCTCTCATTGGACTAATGTGAAGGTGAATGGAAAGAATGTTGTGTTAATAAATCATAGCGCATTTTCAGACACCACCTCATAAGATGCCAGTTAAATCATCAGAATACAGGTTAATGTGGTGATTGAGATGGAGGGAATGCCTGGGCTCAAATCAACTTAAAGATGTGAGATTTTAGGCAGAGCTACCTAACCTCTTCTGTGCTTCCTCAGTGAGAAATAAGATAATAATAATAAATAGTGTCTATCACATAGGGTTTTTTATGAGGACTATATGAACTAATTTCTACAAACTACTGTTTGGTACATAGTAAGTGGTGAATAACTGTTAACTAATGTCTTGCAAAGTTGCTGGATAGTGATGTTGTCTTCACTGTTGTAGTTGTGTGATGCTTTAAAAGTCAGAAAACTTTAGCGCCTCTGGAAACCTTAGATGGGACTGCCACACCTCTCCTGGGAATCCTTCCATTCCTAGTGCTGAAATAGGAACAGCAGAGCTGCCTTGCACAGCCAAATTGGCAGCTAAACCCACCCGCTGCCTCTCCCTCGCCCCCAAGGCCCAGCTGACAGCAGTGGGAGCCTCACGCTGTCAGAAGGGACCAGCATTTGCACCGACCTGGCTGCTGCTGTTGACTGAAGACCAGCAGGAGCCCCAGGCCATGCCACCCCTTGCGGGGATCCTGGCAGAGCACACAAGTCAAACAGGATCAGGGTGGGGCATGACTTGGCTCAGAGAACTCACTGGCACCAGCTCACAAAAGGTGGGAACAGGGAGTGCCCCAGATGATTCAATGGGTGGCATGTTTCCCTCAGAGCAGCTGCCAGAAATGCCTCCCAGGCACCTGGTTGAGAGGCAGCGAGTGAGCACAGGGGTGGCTGGAAGGCCAAGCCCTTCAGGGCCACTCCAGTTCCCTTTACACCTCTGCTTGGAGTGCCTTTCTCTACCCACCTGCTGGGCAAAACCCTTCTCCTAGCTCATCCTTCAAGTCCTAATTCTGTGGGGAACCTTTCTGGGTTCTACTGGGTAGACCCAAGTGCTTTTCATAGTACATAAACTGTATAAATATATATATTATCCACTAGGTACTTACATAGTCCATCTTCTCTTCAGTTGACCTTGATCAATGTAGGTTTGAACTGTGGGTCCACTTATTCATGGATTTTTAAAAAATAAATACTACAAATGTATTTTATCTCCCTTATGATTTTCTTAATAACATTGTCTTTGCTCTAGCTTACTTTATTGTAAGAATACAGTATATGATACATATAACATATAAAATACATGTTAGTAAGCTGTTTGTGGTAGCAGTAAGACTTCTGGTTAAGTTGTTGGGGAGTCAGAAGCTTTTTGCAGATTTTCAACCGCTTGGAGGTTGATTCATATAACCCTCATGGTGTGCAAGGGTCAACTGTATTTACACCTTCTATGCTCCATCTGGTAAGGCTCATTATCACTGATTATTGGTATATGGTCATGCCATGTAGGATGTTAGAAGGATGTCTCTTTTTTATTTTGAAAAAAATTTTGTTCGTTTTATCTTGTTGCTTAATCCCTTCACCTTTTCACCCAGTGCTACAACCCTCCTCCCCTCTTATAGCTGTCAGATCGTTCTCTATCTATGAGTCTGTTTTTACTTTTTTAGTTTATTTTGTTCATTAGATTCCACATATAAGTGAAATCATATGGTGTTTGTCTTTCTCTGACTGACTATTTCACCTAGCATAACACTCTCCAGGTCCATCCATGCTGTCCCAAAAGGTAAGATTTCCTTCTTTTTATATGGTGGAGTAGTATTCCATTATGTAAATGTACCACAGCTTTTTTTATCCACTCATCTACTGATGGGTGCTTGGGCTGCTGTTTCCAGATCTTAGCTGTCCTATATAATAAAAGCATAGTATGCAAATTGTTCCCTCGACCAGGAGTTCGACCAGGGGGTGAGGCTGGCCTGGGGAAAGGGAGGGAAGCCTCCAGCCAGCAGCCGGCAGCTGCTAGGGACCCTACCAGTGCACGAATTTCATGCAATGGGCCTCTAGTTGTAAATAACACTGCAATGAATATAGGCATGAATAATTCTTTCAAATTAGTGTTTTGGGTTTCTTTGGATTTATTCCCAGAAGTGGAATTTCTGGATCATAAGGCAGTTCCATTTTTAAATTTTTGAAGTAACTCCATACTGCTTTCCACAGTGGCTGCACCAGTCTGCATTCCCACCAACAGTCTATGAGGGTTCTCTTTTTTCCACGTCCTTGCCAGTGCTTTTTGTTTGTTTATTTATTGATGATAACTATTGTGACAGGTGCTAGGTGACATTTCATTATGGTGTTAATTTGTATTTCTCTGATGATTAGTGACACTGAGCATCTTTTCATATGTCTGTTGGCCATCTGTATGTCCTCTTTGGAGAAGTGTCTATTTAGGTATTTTTTCCATCAGGGATGAGTCTTGAAAAGAGTGTTTCTACTGTATAATTCTGCTTCCAAATGTAGCTACGTAGACAAGGGGAGCCAATCTCCAGGTGGTTAGTGACATGTGATGTGGGCCAGGTCAGGTCAGAGTCTCACTGTGAAGGATCTGAATTGGGAAAGACTTCAGCAACGAACAGTAGGATCTGAAGCTGAAAGTATGACCTACAGAGACCCTGATGTAGTGGATGCTGTGATGGCTGCCCAGGTTCCATTCAGGAATGAAGGATTTATCCCCGTGTTGCTGGGAGTGTGCCAGCAGACAGCCCTCAGTTGCCAGCTTCTGTTGGGAATGTCTCTATTGAAGAGTCCCTTCTCCCCCTACCCAAGATCATGTACCTTTCCCAGGAAAGCCCATATCCAATGGCTGGTTGACACAAAAGCAGGGCCAACCTCTTGGGAAAATTTTGAAATGCCCTGGCAGCGTCAGAGGGACCTGTGTAATTGGCCAAGGCCTTTGTCAATAGTAGGTCACTAGCCGTCCTGGTTTGCCTGGAATAGAGTGCGTTCCAGGGCTAAAACCTGAAAGTCCCAGGAAAACTAGGACAAGTTGGTCAGGCAAATCAAGACTGCACTGTGGCTCAACTTCTCTCTCCACCTAGTTCTATCAACTTCTTTTCCCTTTCACCAGTGGGAATCCCAAGAGCATGCCCTAATAAGCCTCTGGCCCTCTGACCTCCATCTCAGGATCTGCTTCTCAGGGGACCCAACCTGAGATATTACAGAAGCTCTGATGTAGAAGCTTATGTTGTGAAGCATCAGAAACTCTGAATAAGCAGAAGCTATGAGATAGAAAAGATATGTTATAGGGAGTCCAGAATCCACTTAGTGGTGGAACTAAAAGAAGTGGACATCTTGGGGACAGTACTCATGTCAATAGCAGCTCCTGAGCTGAGGGTCCTAGAATCATCTTGGGTCTCTAGTAAATACATTTTCTTCATTCTTTCAAAATGTTTATCATGAACTGCAATATTTTGCTTACAGTTTATTATTGAATATTTATCAGAGTCTACATTATTTACTGTACATTTGATGATTGATTAGACCCAGAACTACTCATTAAGCTCACGCTTCATTAAGACTCTCTTGTAATGGCAACTGGCCTTAAATTTAGGCATCTCCACTTCCCATAGTGCTCACTGCGTTCCTACAATAAACTCTCTGTTTATCTGATATGGTTGGGGTAGGTTTCTCATCTTTGTATTCGAAAGAAGAGCATTTCTGCATCAGCAAGGGATTTGGTTGTTGGCCACAACCAAACGCTGGACATCTTAAGGGAAAGAAATAAACTTACTGGAATGATATTAGGGGTTCTCAAAATCAAAGAAAGACTGTGAAGACCAGGGTTGAAAAGTGGGCAAGAACCAGAGGACCTGTCACCAACATCATGATGGCTATAAGCTCCAGTCATACCCAAGGTTCTTACACACCATTGAGATTGCATGTCCCAGAAGAGCATCTGCATGACTAGGCCTGCCCTGCGCCAGCCTGTGGCTGAACCAGGAATGGAAAAAGGAGAAGGAGAGGAGCATCTAGCAACTTTGGCTTCTGTGCTGTGAGACAGCACTGCCCATCCCAAACACACAGTATGGGGAGTTCTCAAAAGGGGGAGTGATTAACTAAAAGGAAGTTGGGGTTGAGGGCTAGAAGCCAGAAAACAGCAGATGTCCACTTCAGCGTCTATTTTCCTACTAAGCTAAAAGCTTTTAAGTCAGGAACTATGAGTTTTCATCTTTTACCCAGATGACTGGTGCCTGGCACTCAATAGGTGCTTCATAGATGTTTTTAAGAAATTGCAGATTCATCCCGGCCGGCATGTCTCAGTGGTTGAGCATCGGCCTATGAACTAAGAGGTCATGGTTCTGATTCCCGGGTTGCATGCTTGATCCCCAGTGTAGGGCATGCAGGAGGCAACCGATCAATGATTCTCTCCCATTACTGATGTCTCTATCACTCTCTCCTCCTCCCTTCCTCTCTCTGAAATCAATCAAAATATACTTAAAAACACACAGAAATTACAGATTCAATTATCTCTTTCATTCAAGGAATCAATACAAATAGAAAGACTTGTGCTTGCTCCTTCAGGAATGCAAAGATGGATACATAAAATGGCAATTCTTAAGGGCTTTAAAATCTAGAAGTGTGATTGGGGCATAGAGGCAGTGTATGTATACCGCATGTGACACACCTTAGAGGGCAGGTTTGTCTCCATCCATGCACTGTGTGGGCACATGGACTTATGTCATTCTGTCCCTCTAGTTGTATTGTTGTCATGAGTAGAATCCTCAGTCGCCCTACAACCCACCAAGAGAGTGCCTTCTGGTAACTAACAACAGGGGGTTGTTTTTTCCTAGTTCCAGATACCACTTCGGCTGCCCTTCTAACAATCACATGAAAACCTGTCTTCCAGGGGAAGTTTAAACAGCCTTTTACTCAGAGGTTGCAAGGATATATTAAAACTTTCCTGAGTCAAGGGTGTAGAAAATCAACTGCACATCTAGGCTGGCTCCTTCCCCTTCCCACCAATGTGGGCGGGGGATGTGCACAGCCCAGACCTCAGGATGTGCCACATGGGGCTCCAGATTGTGCTCCTCCCACCCCAAAACTCTCTCTTGTCCTATGTCCCCTCTTCTTTCTTTTTATTTATTATCTTTTTCCTTAACTCTTTCCTCCCAAAATAAGTCCTGGCATACTCACCCCCCCCTATTTTCTGGGACACATAGTGCTTTTCTCCAAATTCAAGTCTCATATCCCCTTTTATGTCTTATAATTGTCCTGCTCCTGGAACCTGCTGGTGAGTCAAAGGCATAGTCTAGGCTACCATTTCTCCTGCTGGTAGAGAAACTTGAATGTAGAGCCTCAAGATAGAAAGGTTGGGAGTGTTTCCCACTCCTAATGACATTTGATTTTGTTCTAAACATCTAAACCAAAAACATACATATCTTTCACTGCTAAAAACTCCTGCTAAAAAACCTCAAGTTTAGACAACATAGTCATGTTACTATTCTTAAAGGACATTTATCCACCTTCCAACTCTGAGCTAGATTACAAAACCTATTCCATTAATTTGACAATGAAGGCATCTGTCCCAGTCACTTCTTTCCTGGGTTTCTTTCTAGTCTGGGGGCTGGAGAATGACAAGATTGTCCTTACATACATATATGTATTAAAGTGAAAGACAGGAGGAAATTTGTGGCCAAGACAGCTAGTTGTTTCCTAATACCTGTTTCCCCCTTTGCTATAGTAAAACAACATGCCCTAATTTTTAGCTAGCCACATGCTGCCCAGAATATAGCCTGCATTTCCCAG
>NW_005878503.1:0-7656 GCF_000147115.1 Myotis lucifugus | reverse complement strand
AGGCTAGGCAGCCTCCCCTGTGTGTCATAAACCACGTGTCCTCACCACTGTCTTTGTCAGAGCGACATTCGGAGCCCAGGTGCTGTGTCGGGCATTGTGACTGTTCATACACCACATGGTTTATTCTCAAAATGACACTTGGGTAGAGATGACAACTGTCCTATTTCACAGCCGGGTGCACGGGAGCAACTCTTGGGGGGTGACCTTGGCAGGTGGAGGGGTCAGCATTGAAAGAATAAAGGCAGGAAAAGAGAGAGAAGAAAGAAAAAAGACAGCAGTAAAAACAAAGAGCAAAAAGCAGGTGCGGTGCTGATGTGCAGGCCTCGGGCCCGCGCTGTAGTGAGCTCATCCACGCAGCACAGCTGCACGCAGGGGCAGCTCCCCCGGGCCGCGGGGCGCCGAGGTCAGGGAGAGCCAGGTTTGGTCTGCGGAGCACCCCCTGCCCACACGGGGAGGGAACTCTTCCACTGCCCCCCTCTCAAGTTCCCAGAGCGAAATGTAAGCCTACCTATGTGTCCATCTGAACATGTGCATACACACACAGACACGCCCCCGCTCACCTGCACGCCCGTGGACGTGTGTGCGTGCGTGTATATTTGAATGTGGTGCCTTAGAGAGTCCCGTTCACCACGCGGAGCCACAGATGTGAGGAGCAAGGCCAGAGCGGAAGCGAGGCAGCCTACGCACCGTGTCCCACATCACGACGTACACGTCGGTGCTGAAGGAGTTGTTCACGTGCTGAGTGAGGTACAGGTTCAGGAAGTCGCAGAAGTGGTGATACATGTTAACACCTAGCGTCGGAGAAAGAAGCCTGCGTTAGCGAACCCCGGAGAACACATGAGCAGACAATTTTACTCCACCCCTTCTATTTATCACATGATGGACTTTTAGCTGAAATAAATGAGAGAGAAAAGAGTTTTTCCAAACATGACATGATCTATACTCAGGCAATCCTCAATTTACAGACTGATTGGGTTCAAAAATTCACTCTAAAATTGATTATTTAGAAATCAGGAATGCATTTTCCCATATAAACTAAGTAATAAATAATCATTAAGTTCCCGGGGGGCGAGGGGAGTGGATAATACAAGTCTATTTAGCTCAGAATTGGATAGAACTATAGGACCATGAATTTATTTTTAGGATCATTTATTTTTAAAATAAATTAGGCTACACCTGTTCATCATAGGATTGAAAAGGATGCCAACTATTAGCATTTGAGTATTTTTTCATTCCTGTCTCTTTTCTTCATACTTACTCACTACTTACAACATTGCTCCTTGGGGAAATATTAGCCGACTATTGTTTAAAAGGGCTGGATGTCTCGTGTTCTAGTTGAAGGAGCCTGAACTTTGGAATCAGAGGAACTGGGCTGAATCCCAGCTCAGCCATTCACGAGCCACGTTCTCAGACAAGTTCCTGAGTCCCTGAGCTCCTCAACTAGAAACAGGAAATCCCTACACTGAGGTGCCAGCTTTGTTAGAAATGACCCACAACTGCCCAGCCAGGGCCTGGCAGCATGAAACAACGGCAACTGGCTGGGTCGGGCTGGATCAGATGGGTGGAGAGGAACCAGAGTCCCAGGCCCAAGTACGCCCCACCCAGGCTCAGCGCACAGGACCCAGGATTCAACCTGGAAATGTGCGACTCTGAACAGGATGCCATTCCAGCAACTGGCATTTAAAACATGTACTTTAAAGGAGGAAAAATGTTTATTAAAAGAAAAAGTGACTCTTAAGAGCAGAAATCATGAACTATTCTGACTTCATTCCCACAGTGAATAACTACATTGTGTGCCAGAAAATGAGTTAAAAAAAAATCAGTTCTTTTTTTTAATCCTCACCCAAGGATATTTTTTCCATTGATTTCTAGAGAGAGTGGAAGGGAGGGGGAGAGAGACAGAGACAGAGACAGAGAGAAATATTGACTGGCTGCCTGCTGCACGCACCCCAACCAGGGCTGGGGAACCTGCAAGCGAGGTATGCGCCCTTGACAGGGAATCGAAACTGGGACCCTTCAGTCTAGAGGCCGGTGCTCCAACCACTGAGACACACTGGCCCTGGCAACACTCAGTTCTTTCTAGACGAGTCATTTAGATGGATGTTTGGAGGGACTCCTTTTTCACCCAGAGAAAGGTTGGCAAAGAGTATATTTTCAAATAAACAAGAAAAAGAGAATTCCATTCCAGCACAGCCCTTTGCCCAGGCCAGCCCCCGGCGCACGTGCGTCACTCAGCAGGTTCGCAGCACGTGCTTGCAGCACAGCACACAGAACAGCGCGCGGGCCAGGAGGGTTCTAAGCCGGAACGATCACAGGCTCCGTCCTCAGACACGTGAGTCCTGCTTCCTCCCAGCCTCTCATTCTCCCGGGAAGAGTGCCCATGAAAGGGAGACGGGACGGAGACGGGACGTGGGGCGGGCACACAGTACAGTGTGCACTGTGCACCTGATTTTGTTAACCAGTTACCCCAATAACTTCAATAAAAAGGAAAAAAGAAAATAAATGGATCAGCAAATGAAAAAATAAATAACTTCACTGAAACTCTATTACAAAAAAAGGAAACCGGGAAGACAGCATAAGTTAGAAGACAAATGTAGAATAGGAAAGAACGGGCCGATCACTCCCCCTCAACATATGCTACTGCACAGGTATCTCAGTGCACACATTCAACCCTTTTACAGGCAAATCAGTGTTTTCTTGGCCCCTTTTAATTAGCATATTTTTTAAATGAGTCAGGACATCAAACATAGCATTTTTACTTGCTCTTATTTTTAAAAATGTAAACTTGTCTGATTCTTGAACTTAATACTTTGTAATGTAAGAATTATGACGTCAGAAAGCAGAACACATTAAAAATATGAGCAATAAATCATCGTAATGCTGAAACAGCCAGGATGGAGAGCTGTTTCGCCAAAGGCCGGCGCTCATGAGCGTGATGTTTGCGGCAGCGTGACCCTCACCTCCCACAGCAAGCAAGAGAGCGAGCGAGCGAGCAGGTGCAGCACGATCCACGTTGCCATGCAAGACAAGCAGCTCACAAAGTGAAGCGTGCTTACACGTTGAGAGTTAGAAGGTTTATGCATAAATGGGAAAATCACTGTAATTTCAACTTTTCCCCCAAGAATATACTGCAAACCCAACTTCCAGAGGAATCTGAAATTTACTCCATCATGGGAACGATGTCAGAAAGTTTGCAGAAGAGGTCACGGACCCTTTGCTGCCCGCAGTGCACACATGGCTTCTACTCGGAGGAAAGTCCCAACGAAGCTCAACCTACATCGAGTGCTTTGGGAAAGGTGATGGGGTACATCTAGTTTCAAAGGTATTCATACACCTCTTCTCTGGCCTTTTGATTCTGATTGAGTCATTTGATACAAATATGCAGATTTCTTCTAAAGGTATTGAATGAAGGGAAATTCAAACCAGTTCACTGCTTCAGAGAAGAAAGCAGAAAGCAAACCCACTGTTCAATGTCATACTGCTTCCCAAAAGTTACCGGAAATCACATAATGTATCAGAAAAGGAACACTGCCCTGGCTGGGTGCCCAGGTGGTTAGCGTATCGTCCAAGTGAGACACGTTTCAGGCTCAATCCCCGGTCAGGGCACATGCAAGAATCAACCAACCAATGCACAGATAAGTAGAACAACAAACCTCTCTCTATCTCTCTCTCTCTCTCTAAAAATCAATAAATAAAATTTATTTAAAAGGAACAAAGCCTCATTAACTAATAAATTACAAATTAACTTCTCACCTGCATCCAATTTCATGAAGTAGGCTGGTTTCTCAACCACAATGTCACATTTAGCGTCTTCTATTGGTCTGAAGTTGAGCTGAGTGTACCTCTAGAGCTCAGCGAACCTGGAATTATCAATTGGGAGACGCTTTCAAAGTGGATTCTCCTGAATCTCCTACTGCAACACTGTAACTTAAGCTCTGTTCATCAGGGTGACTTTATTCCGGAGCAGCCTCCTAGGAAGACATGTGGACCTTCCCACTTACTAACCTTACGTAAGTCGCTGTCGATTTTAACACTGAGACCAGGAACAGAAATGATTTTACATCTCAGTGTGATATACACTGATAACCTTCCAGACAAAAGAAAATTTGCACAGTGAATGGGCTAAATAATCTACCAGCAGGCGGGAGGATCCAAAGGTTTCTGCAGTCTGAGGAGGCTGGGCAGTCACCCTGACCCTGAGGCTCCTGGGCATGGGCTTCCTGGATCCCTGGAAAGACGGCATTCCAATCCAAGAATTATCGGTGTCTCGGAGAGCCAGCACACAGCTCAGCTTCCCAGCAGAAAGGAAAGTCTTTGTCTTGGAAGCCACAGGGCACAGGTCCCTCCCATAAAGAAGGCAATCCACCCGCAGGGGACAAGAGACATTTAGCGTCAACCTGAGATCCTTTGCAGCACTTCAGCTTTGAAACCACGTCTGATGTAAAACAAATATCCAATAGGTCCTTTTAAAATACACAAGGGTGAAATATTGTGGTTTCAGAAATATGTCCACAATTCTTTGAAACTTTTCCCTCCCCTGAGTGTGGGCTGGACTTAGTGATTCACTCCTAAGGAACAAAGTGAGGCAGCGTGACGGTGTCACTTCTGAGATTGGGCATTCTCTCTCTCTCTCTCTCTCTCTGTCTCTCTCTCTCTCTCTCTCTCTCTCTCTGTCTCTCTCTCTCTCTCTGCTCTCTAGGGGAATCTGGCTGCCATGCTATGAATAGGAAGAGACCCACATGACAAAGAAATGACGCCCCCTACAATAGCCAGAGAGAAACTGAAACTTATGTGAAGATTAGTCAACAGAAGGCTCATGTACTGTAAAGTGGAGTTCAGAGGGCCTGCAGAGGGAGCTCTGCTACCCAAACAGGAAGAAAACCTCCACAGGAAAATGACTGCCCCAGGACTGCAACAGTAAGAAGGAGAATCTTTTCACTTAGGAACCCACAAAATCAATGAAAGACGACCACAGCTCAGCCAATGAAAAGCTGCTGCATTCCAACTCCCAGTTCCCTCCAATGGGGTCTTTGTTTACAACAACCTTCTAAACTTCCCCTTCCTATATAATAAAAGGCTAATATGCAAACAGACCAAATGGCAGAACAACCGAACAACCGGCCGCTATGACGTGCGCTGACCACCAGGGGGTGTGTGCGGAACATGGCACGCGTCGGCCGCGGCGGGATGGTGGAGCAGGTGAGCGGGGGCGCCAGACCAAGGCGGGGTGCCAGTTGCTGTCATCGGGGTGAGCCTTTGGTGGTTACTGAAAATTCTTTGCTCCCATGTGCCGCGGTCCCACCCAGTGCTTGCACCTGCTGCCTGCACTGACCCCCTGGCCCTGATCGTCCCTCAGGGCTTCTCCACCTCCCCCTGCTCCTGAGGAGCGATCAGGGCAGCAGCCACTGCTCACACCCACTGACGGCACCAACCCCACTCACACCCACTGCTAGCTCCGGCCCCAATTGCTCCGCTCTGTCAGCGATGCGAGTAGGGCCAGCGCCATCAGCACGTGGGAGCGGCGGTGGGGTGGGGGGAAAGTGGGGCTGCCGGCAGACAGGGAACCGTGGGCCATGGAGGGAGGGGCTGGGCAGGGGTGCTGAGGATGGGCCAAGACCCGCCCCTGTGCCCACAGCAGCCTCACTCGCAGTCCACAGTTCCTTTCAAGGTGCACAAATTCGTGCACTGGGCCCCTAGTTTCTCTATAAAATAATGTTCTTCTCTTTGTCCTCTAGACTTGGGCATGGCTCACCATGAGCGTGCGTGTCCATAATTGCAATTCTTTGATATACCCAAATAAGCATATTTTGCTAGAGGAATATCAAGCTGCCTACTTGTTTAAGGTCAACTGACAACATGCATGAGCTCAGAAGCAACCTCCAGGCTGCTGAATCTAGAGTTGACTGCAGCCCTTGTCAACAACTGAACTGGGACCCCGTGAGAGACCCTGAGCCGGACCCCCAGGGTGGCTGCCTCCAAATCCTGACCACCAGAAACCTCATGAAATAATGAATGTTTTCTGTCTTAAACTGCCCAATTTTGGAGTAATTTGTCACATAGCAATAGATAATGAATGCAAATATACTCTAGAGCAGTGGTTCTCAACCTTCTGGCCCTTTAAATACAGTTCCTCATGTTGTGACCCAACCATAAAATTATTTTCGTTGCTACTTCATAACTGTAATGTTGCTACTGTTATGAATCATAATGTAAATATCTGAGAACAAGACTGCGCACAAAGACCACAAGGGGGTGCACCAAGAAAGCATAAAAAATCCGGAGACAAAAAAACATGACAGAAATGGAGGATATGGAGCTAAAAAACGCAATTTTGAGGGCTTGCAATAAACTTGTGGAGAGCCTCACAAAAACTAATGAGACCCTCAATGCTACGATAAAGAAACTAGAAATTAAGCATACACGGACTGAAATAAAGAATATTATACCCAATAGCAGACCAGAGGAGCGCAAGAATCAAGCCAAAGATTTGAAATTCGAAGAAGCAAAAAACACCCAACCGGAAAAGCAAAATGAAAAAAGAATCCGAAAATACGAAGATAGTGTAAGGAGCCTCTGGGACAGCTTCAAGCGCACTAATATCAGAATAATAGGGGTGCCAGAAGATGAGAGACAGCAAGATATCGAAAACCTATTTGAAGAAATAATGGCAGAAAACTTCCCCCACCTGGTGAAAGAAATGGACTTACAGGTCCAAGAAGCGCAGAGAACCCCAAACAAAAGGAATCCAAAGAGGAACACACCAAGACACATCATAATTAAAATGCCAAGAGCAAAAGACAAAGAGAGAATCTTAAAAGCAGCAAGAGAAAGAGACTCAATTACCTACAAGGGAATACCCATACGACTGTCAGCTGATTTCTCAACAGAAACTTTGCAGGCCAGAAGGGAATGGCAAGAAATATTCAAAGTGCTGAATACCAAAGAACCTACAACCAAGAGTACTTTATCCAGCAAAGCTATCATTCAGAATTGAAGGTCAGATAAAGAGCTTCACAGATAAGGAAAAGCTAAAGGAGTTCATCACCACCAAACCAGTATTATACGAAATGCTGAAAGGTATCCTTTAAGAAGAGGAAGAAGAAAAAGGTAAAGATACAAATTGTGAACAACAAACATGCATCTATCAACAAGTGAATCTAAGAATCAAGTGAATAAATAATCTGATGTACAGAATGAACTGGTGATTATAATGAATCAGGGACATAGAAAGGGAATGGACTGACTATTCTTGGGGGGGAAAGGGGAATGGGAGATGTGGGAAGAGACTGGACAAAAATCGTGCACCTATGGATGAGGACAGTGGGTGGGGAGTGAGGGCGGAGAGTGGGGCGGGAACTGGGAGGAGGGGAGTTATGGGGGGGAAAAAAAGAGAAACAAATGTAATCTGAACAATAAATATTTAATTAAAAAAAAAAGAAAAAAGAAAAAAAATAATGTAAATATCTGATATGCAGGATGGTCTTAGGCGACTCCTGTGAAAGGGTCGTTCGACCGCCAAAGGGGTCGAGACCCACAGGTTGAGAACTGCTGCTCTAGAGTATATTTTGGAGTAATGTGTTGTATGGAAATAAACAAATAATACAAACATACCCTAAGCAACTACCATGTGAAATCAGATAACAAAATATACAGGAC
>NW_005878502.1:0-7656 GCF_000147115.1 Myotis lucifugus | reverse complement strand
AAGCTGCTAAGCATAGTAAGTTTTTCTCTGCCCCGTTTTGTTCTCTTTAACCCTTCCGATACTAAATTAGACTGATACAGTATACTTGAAATTGCATAGGGGAAGAAGCACCTGCTCTTAGTAATCTAAGAAATACTGGCTGTTTACTTTATGGTAATCATTAAAGGATTGAGGTTTTTAAGAATAAGGAATTCTGAGTAGAAGGTCTGAGGCATGGTTATGCATTTTTAAAAGGACATAGAAAGAAGGTTTAAAGGCTAATTTGAAAGTATAAAATTTAGAAAGGTTGTGTATGTGATGAGAAGGAAAAGAGAAATGTTCAAAGAAAGTTGAATGCATGATAGGCCAGTAAGCTGGGACAAGTAAAATAGGGAAACTGAGCAGAAATCCTATCTTCCCTAAACCAAAGACACTTGTGAATAAATGTCAATCTGATTAGTGTCATTTGCTGTCCACACCCAAGGACAAATGAAATTTTAAAATTGCTCAAACCTTGCCGCCTTGGGTCTGGTTCTGCGTGTGTAAAAAGGGACAGAGTAAGGGTTAATAGCAGAAGTGAAGAGGCAGGCAGGGCAGGAGCAGGCCAGAAGAAGCTGGCAAGGCCATCCAAACCACCCAGCCACTATTGGCCAGAGCCATCTGAGGCAGACCTCCTCAGACTGGCAACAGCTGACTCTGACTAGGACAGGCTGGGCTCTTTCCAACTGGGCCCCCATGAGCTGATGGTCGAAATGAAAATCGGGGGCCAGACTGTGAACTTTATGAATGATACAGGGGCAGAGACCTTTTAGCCAAAATAGAAGCAGAAACCACTTTTGCCCCAGATAGTTCAGCACAGCCTTGCCTAGGTGAAGAGACCTCTCCAATGATCCTGTCCTTAGCAGTGCCGAGAAAGGAAGAATAGAGACTTTATACCCCCCCCCCGGCCAAAGGCCCCCACATTTGTTCCTGTCAGGCCCCCATCAGGGGACTTGGGCAGTGTTTCTGTTATCTGCTCAAGATCCCAAGACTGTAAAAGTATTTGTTCACTGAAAGGGTGTAAGTGTAGATGTTTATTTGATATTTGTATGTCTACTTAGATATAATTATTTTCATGTAAGTGTAGAAGTCTGTGAAAAAAATGTTTAATTTCAGGTTGAATGCTCTGACCAAAAGCAAAATACCTTTTCCCAAGGGCACTTGCTCTCTGTCAGAGGTAGAATCTGCCCGCCTAACTAGTAAAAATTTCTGTCTATGTTTGTGTACTAGGGACTTTGATTTGTTCTGTGATATTTCTGTGTTGGGTTGAAATTTTAGAATTCTGGGGTAAATTTAAAAGGTATTTGTAGCTTTTCTAGTCTGATTAGGACATTCAAGGGTGGGGCTCAGAGCTCCTCAGAGCAGAGAGATTTAATGGGCCCTTCCCCCTGCCTGTGCTGAATTAGATAATACAGGCCAGTACTAATTAAGGAAGACAATGGGCCTTGGAATCTGTAAAGATAGGCGGGAATGAATCTGGTCAAATGTACTGACTTTCTTGCTGCAAGAATTGTCTCTTTCCTTGAGAGGGCTCCAGAGGGCGCACGAGGACATTTGGCTGCACCTTGGCGCCACCCAGGCAAAAGGCACCACCTAGAGCCTCGATGGAAAGGTCCCCACACCCTACTCCGTGGTGCTGACGACGACGTCGAGACCTGGGTCCATCACATCTACGTCCGGTCAGCGGACCCATCCATGGTCCAAAAAGACTTCATCACCAAATGGAGCGTCGATCGAGATCAACGCAACCAAGCTACGGCGTGCTCCACCTGCCTGATGCTGGTAACATGACTCGCGATCACTCCTGTCGCCAGAAGCCCCCACAATAGACTTAGATGATGCCTGCATCTTCATAGACATAGCTCCAAAGAGACAAGGACAATTTATAGGAAGGCCTAAAGCGGCCATGATGCCAATATCATATTTCATTGTATTAATATGTTATATTGACCTTTGATTCTTTTGCAGGTTTGAATATATATTGGTTATCCTGAAAGAGAACTGTGTGGGATGACCCCCAAAAGTAAAGAATGGCCAGCTGCCAAGAGGGCAGGTGCTCAACTGGGCAAAGAACAGTGCCCATCAGGTTTTGGTCTCTGTTGAGAGACAGCTAACAGTTGGCAGCCCGTAATACTGTCTTGCAGGCCTTTGTAAAGCTAGAAAAAGGCCTGTTTATGCATAGAAAAAATTTTAATGCCAACAATTGTTTTATTAAAAGGAATTGGCAAGAAAAGTCAGAAAATCTTAGAGTAGATCAGTATGTCTTTCTTCTTATATAATTCCTCCGAAATTTGGCAATGCTAACATGGCAATACATTTCTTTGCATAAATTCAATAAGACTGGTTTCCAATAGTAGTTTTATTAACCAGAAACTTTGACTGGAGTATCATGTTTTAAGGAACCCTGTCTAAACTCTGAAGACTTGAAGCCAATAAAAGTGCCACAGAGAAAGCCTAGTATCCTGCTTGGAAGCCCTGAAAATAGCTGGCGCTAGAGCGTCAGGCCGATGCCCTACCATCACTGGCGGTTGGTAAGAATAAAAGGAGAGCAGTAGGGATGCCTCTACATTCCTGCGGAACTCCCACACACTCAGGGCCGCAACAAGTAGGGGGGCTACCGAGATGGGCTTAAAGCCTGGAGCGTGGGCTCAGGCGGAGTTGCTACAGGTGAGGGATTCACCTAACTCAGCAGATACCGCAGGCGGGCCTGATGGCAGCTGGATGGCGTGGCTTCCTGGCCCTACGGGGCACGTTAAGATTCAACCATAAAATTCCAGCAAAGGTAGTCAGTTACCATTCTTGTTGTGTTTATGCAAACATCAGGACAGTAAATAAATTAATCTTGATTTGGCTTTTTGATAGCCATGGAGGAATTTTAAGAAGAAAAATCCTATTTCAATAAAAGTTGTTATATACCCAGTACAAGCCTCTAACAACGGTGAAATAAAAATTCAGTCCGTCTCATGATTGAGCCGGAAGTTCCAAGACAAAGGGGGGAATGAAAGGGCGAGGGCTAGGCCCTCCACCTTGCCCCAGGGTAAGGGCTACGTCCTCCATCTTACCTTGGCCACGTGCGTCTTCCCGGAAGTCTAAGACTCTGCTAGCCACACCCAGGAACAAGACATCGACTTGCGCCTGGCCAATCGGCAGAGCACAGTCCTTTCTCCTCCCCTTACTCCAACCCCCTCCCCACTGAAAGATATATAAGATATGCTTAAACTCTTAGTCGGGGCTCACAACCGCTACTCTGTGCTCAGAGTGAGGCTGCGAGTCCCAGCATGCTGGCATCAATAAACCCTTTGCTTTTTGCATGAGAAGCGTCTCTTGGTTCTTTGTGACAGCGGCTTGCGTCCAGGGCGTTACAGAGTGGGTCCCGCCTCCCAGCCCGGGGCTGGCCTGGCCCGGAGCACTCACCAGGCTGTCTCTACTGTAACGGCGTCCTGTGGAGACAGGTCCTGGGATGACAGACGGCAGGTGGTTACCGGAAGGTGCCAGGAGGTTCCTCTGAGCTGAGGCGGTTCCAGAAGCGATCACAGCCCCCCACCCCTCACCCCCAGATCAGGGAGCTCCAGGAAGGGGCCACTGTGCCTCGCCCCTGCTTCCTGGTTGCACAGCTTCCAGAACCTGCCAGGAGCCCAGCGTCCCGAGCTCAGCAGCCCGGGCTCTGCCCCACAGACCTGCCCACACCCTGGCCTCGGCCAGGGCTGCCACTGGGAGATGGACCTGGCACCCGTCAATGACGCCTGAGGGGACCCCCTCTCTAGCCAGGCCCGTCCCTCAGCCCCAGGCACCGGCCAGCTAAGGCCCAGCCCTGTCCTCCCTCAGGCCCCGGACCGGCCCCAGTTGTCACGGCCTCCCGTCCCCTGGCTCCAGCTCGGTGCTCACCTGCACGGGGACAGCAGCAGGCCGCCCCGCCGCCTCCGTCTCCGGGTTTCCTGATGCGTAAAAAGACGAGGGTCCCGGCCACCACGGCAAAGAGACAGCCCGCCATCCACCAGAACCGGTGTCGGCTCCCTGGCCCTGCGGACAGACAGCGCCTCAGCAGCCACACCCGCCGGTCCCAGCAGCCACGGACCAAGGCCCCCAGACCAGCGCTGCGCCTGGGATGATGCTTGAGGGACATGCAAACACGAGGCTGAGGAGGTCGGCACCCCGTGTCCACGGGGCCACGGCACCGCCACTCCCTCAGTGTCATGGGCTGAGAAGTATAGAGAAGTTATGTGTAGCACACACACGAGTGCACACACATGCACCACACACATGCATGCACACGCGTACCACACATGTGTGCACGTATGCATCACATATGCATGCACACGCATGCACACGGGAACATTATTCACCCTTAACCTGAAGGGCTTCCTGCCTTTGTAAGAACGTGAATGGCCTGGAGGCACTGGGCTCAGGGATGCCAGACGGGGAGACAGACCCTGCGGGATCTCACTCCCTGTGATGTGGACCCTGAAGACAAAACAAACTCAGAGAAAAGGGGGACAATCGAACGGCATCTCCTCTCACTGGCCCAGCACAGGGACCCCCTGGGGAGAGGCCTGGGGGCGGCCCGTGCAGCCTGCCCAGCCTTCCTGGGGGGCCGGCACCCCCAGGGCAGGTAGCGCTGACCCCGCCCCCACGCGGGCCCAGGTGCCGGGTCTCAGGTGGTTCACGGGCCACGTGAGTGTGTGAGGACGTGGTGCTCTGACGTCCACCCTGAAGGGACCTCCGGTGTCAGGCCGGGTCCCCGCTGACCGGCGGGACCCAAATCTGACGCCATGACATTTCCCTCCGCTTTCTCCTCTTTTTTTCACAAAGTGGACATTTTTATTAATTTCTGAGAGCGAGAGGGAGAGACAGACAGAATCATCAATGACCGGAGAGAGTCACTGATCGGCTGCCTCCTGCACGGCCCCCACCGGGGACGGAGCCCACAGCTCAGGCCTGTGTCCTGACTGGAATCGAACCGAGACCTCCGGGGTCATAGGTCGAGGCTCCGCCCCGAGCCACGCCGGCCGGGCGGTCCCGTTTCCTCTAGGAGTTCTAGAGCTTCGGGTCTGAGTTCGGTCTGTGGTTCGTTGCGAGTTAATTTTTCTCCGGTCTCCCCAACAGCATCGTTTGAAACACTGTCCTTTCCACACAACGGTCTCGCCTCGAGGGCTGATGTGTTTGGAATTTCGGCCTAAGTTCACCAGCAGATGAACGACTGACAGGACGTGGCCTAGTCCACATCCGTGAGTGTGACTCAGCCGCCAGGCGCTCTCACAGGTCCCACAATAGGGAGGGTCTGGAGGACACGCTCCTGAAGGGAAGGAGCCAGACACGCAGGCCACAGGCCACGCCCCCGTGTCTGTGACGTGTCCGGAATGGGGAGATCTGTCACCGCAAGCAAATCAGGGCCTGTTGGGGGCAGAGGGGGACAGGAGAGCTGCTGTTTAATGGGCGGATGTTAATGTTTCAGGGTGACACAGAGGTGGGTGCTAAGAGCCCCTGACTGTTCACCGTAGCTCAGCCGGGTGTGGCTCAGCCGTTGCTCAGTGGTCGAGCGTGGCCCTGTGAACCAGGAGGTCATGGTTCGATTCCTGGTTTCAGGCTCAAACCCGGTGGGGGGTGAGCAGAAGGCAGCTGATCAATGATTCTCTCTCATCATTGATGTTTCTATCTCTCTCTACCACTCCCTTCCTCTCTGAAATCAATAAAAGTATATTTTAAAAATAATAAATAAATTTTCTATAACATTGTTCTCGTCTCCAAAACATACCCCTCAGACCCGACAGGAACCCTCTTACCTGGGCCGGGCAGGCCGCACAGGGTGTCGGCCGTGGCGTTGCACGTCTGCAGGACGACCTTCCCCTCGGGGCACCTGGGGAGGAGACGCCACACTGTTCCTCCCTCCACATCTCCCAGGACCCGGGCACAGGGGCGCTGTCAGTGGCAGAAAGTGGGCTCCCGGGCTGCGGGCCTGGGAGAGAATTATTCCCGAGGTTTGTGAAGCCGCCAGGACCGGCGCCTGTGACAGAACCAGGGCCCTGCTGCGGGGACGGCCTTGCAGCTGGGACAGGGCGCGGGGTTCACGGCTCTTCCTCTGCCCAGAGCCGCCTCCTCTGGAATCGTCTATGGCTCCCACCTGCCCTCCCTCCTCCGGCCTCTGCATCTCCCAAGCCCCGCCCTCCACCCCTCGGGGACCCGGGCAGGTTCTGTGCTTTGGCTTCTGTGCCGACTCCACGGGGGCTTTGGTGGGATGAGCGGGTCGTGGCTCTGGGTGGACGGAGCCCTGTCCCAGGGCGGCCCCTGGTGGGAACAGCCAGGCCACTGGTTGGATTTCATCTGCAGGCGCCTCCACATGGCAGGTGCTACCAGGTCACAGAGGGGAGAACCGAGGGGCAGCGGCAGAACCCGAGGCAGACACGCCACGGGGGAGGAGGGCGGGGGTGGGGGGGAGACCCAGGCTGCGTGGCTGCCCGCGCCCCGAGGCCGTACCTGTTGCAGGGGTGGCAGCCATCCAGGCAGTGCTCAGAGTCGCAGTAGAACTCCCCGGTCTTGCACTGGCACTGCCGGTTCCGTTTTGGGGTGCAGTCACTCACCATCTCCTGGTCTGCGGGGGGAGGGGAGGCTGGGTCAGGCACCAGGCCTGGGACTCCATCCCACCCATACCGGCTCCTCCTGCTGCCGAGTCACAGGCACCGAATCCACAATCTCCCTCCCTCCTCACACTGACAGACGACGACGAGGTGACAACTAGACTCTATTTCCAGCATCGGGGCGCCTGTGGACGGGCCAGCGGGGGGCCCTGAAACCTGGGGTGTCTGTGGACAGGCCAGAGGGGGTCCTGAAACCTGGGCTGTCTGTGGAGTGGCAGCTGGGGGCCCTTGTGATGTGGGCTGGGAGGACAAAGCCAGCTCTGTCCTCAGAGAGTCCCCCAAATTATCCCTTTCATCGTGTTCGCCCCCCAAAGGGCAGGTCAATACCCCCAGTGTGGGGGTGCAGGAGGCAGCTGTGAGTGACACAGCAGACAGCGAATGGGGCCGCAGAGAGCCCCAGGCCCCACCTGCTGGCGGTCATCTCGGCGGTCACCCCACAGCCCGCCCGATGGCCGCCAAGGCCGGGCCCTGAAGCCTCGCAGGGTGCACGGCTCCATCGAGGGGGCGGGCCCTCAGACCCCCTCTGCCCAGCGTCTGAACTGCAGGTGAGATGGGACTAAGGTGAGGCCACAGCCCAGCCCGAGACCAAGCCCGTCACCCACTCGCCTGGGGCCCCGATCCCACCCCCGTATCAGCATCTGTGACTTCACCCCCAGCCACGGGTGCAGCGTGGCCCCGAGGGACCCCCGTGCACACGCCTCTGGGCTGGCGCTGGGCTCACTCCTGTCGACCGGGCTGGTCTCTGTGGGGGGCACTGTGCGAAGTCACATGTCGCTTTGCCCGCCTTCTCTGCCAGTGGACATGGGAGGCTCCCGGTGACGCCACCGCACACCGGCCGGGCTCTGACACACGGGGGGGGGGGGGGGGGGGGAAAGGGTCCCCGGCCCAAAAGAAGGGGGGGGGTGGGGAGGGGGGTAAGGCCCTGGGAAACTCCCCCACCACACCCAGTGTTTTCTCCGAGGGTGGGACTGAACCCCCGTCTCCCGTCGGGGCAGGATCCCCACTG
>NW_005878501.1:6285-7756 GCF_000147115.1 Myotis lucifugus | reverse complement strand
CATTCTCCCGAGAAGGACACAAGAACCACTGGGCAGACAGAACAACTCCAAGGTCCGAAACTCCGGTTCAGAAGTCCCTGCTCCAGCCTCTTTCCCTGGGCTCCACTGGTCTGCCCTGGCCATCTCCGGGGCGGCCTGGAGGGCAAGGGAGGAGTGATGGCGAGGGGGCTCAGGAAGAAGTGGGGTCCTGGTGGAGTGTGCCACAGGACACATGGCTTCCAGTTCCTTCCCCTTTCACGCTAAAGTGCCCGCGGTTGACACTTTAACCCAGGAGTGTCACCAGGACCCAGCGCCCCAGGGCAGGGCTCAGGGAACCTTCAGTGCCCTGGAGGCAGCGGAGCCAAGGGGTTGGCGGTGGGAACAGGCCTGGGCTTAAGTCCAGATGCCAGCCCCTACGTTCCTTTGTAGTGTTTGGTCAGAGTAAGCACTCTGAGCTAGTCTTCTTGTTTGCAAATGGAAAAGTTAATCCCTGCCCCATCAAGGGCTTGGTCCCATGAAAAGCAAAAGCGTGTGTAAAACTCCTTCCTGTGCGCTGGACTCCTGGCCAGAGGTCAAGGTCAGTCCTTCCTGCTCGTCCAGCCCGACTTACTCTTGTGAAAACCCAAGGAGGCCAAGGCTGGTTGAGAGATGGCCTTGCCTTTTGTCCAGGAAATACTTATTAAATATTACTCACCACATTTCTCAACTGGTTAGATGACAATATTCCTAATATTTTCCCACTAAAGAGATGTATATTCTTCTCCACAGATAGCTTTAGCAGAAGAGAGAATTTTAAATAACAGTAACCACATTTCTTAAAGGAACCCAGCTTGTTAATCCATTAAAGCTATTGTGTGTGAAAGAAAGGAACCCTCCAGAAATACTGAAAACAAAATGGATTTGAATCTGTGGTTGTGAAACGAATCAGAGACGTGTCTTCCCAGTGTGTTTTCACGTGTGCAGGGTGCTGGGTGTGAAGCAAGGCCGCCGGCCAGAAGTGACCGTACGAACAGCTTCCTAACGGGTGCCATCTCTGCTCTGCGGAGGTTAATCCAGCCATAGGAGTTCTGTACCAGAAGAGATGGTGAGTCACTAGGCCTCCTGTTATTTCACCTTCTGCAGCAGCTGCCACAGATCCATGCTGGCTGCCCTCAAGCCTCAGCCCCCAGGCCATGGCTCAGGGGACACAGGAATGCACGCACAGCACCTGCCAGAGGTTTACCAGCTTTCTCTCGCTTAATTAAAAGCAAATACCTCTCCGCAGTGCAGATAGCTGGTCTGTCACTCATGCCGGGAGGAAGTGTCCTCACAGCACATGGTTGTAATTGAATGACTCCTACACCTGGGCTCTGGGTCTTTCATTAATCAGTTACACACACAGCAGAGGTGAAGCTTAATGAGTGTCTGACGTAGAGTGCCTTGGTGGGTGAGTGTGCCATTCCACATTTTGAAAATTTGACACAATAGCATGTTGGTGGTCTGCATCATGTCA
>NW_005878501.1:0-6185 GCF_000147115.1 Myotis lucifugus | reverse complement strand
TAGCAAGGGGAAAAACTCTCTGCAGCAGAAACAATTTCCTGAGCATTAGGACATCATGATCATGCCATGGGTTCTGTCCTGGAATCACACCGGGAGCACTGAGACATATAGTGGGTGGGAGGAGACAGGCTTAATCCACCCCAAACTCAGGGAAAGGCTGGATGAGGCACTTGTTTAAATCTGGTGGCTCTGGATGCAGACTGTGGGCTCATGTGGCAACACTGTCACCTGGAAAAACGACTTAAATGCTCTGCGCCTCAGAACAGGGAATAATATCTGTAAAGGGCTGAAGAAAACATATGTCAGCCCAGAATTCTATATCTAGCAAAACTATCCTTCAAACAATGGAGGCAATATGAAGATATTTTGAAAAATAAAATGAAAACCAAGACAATTTGTTTCCAGAAGATCTGCACTACAATAAATATGAAAGGAAGTTTTGCAGCTAAAAAGAAAATTACAACAAATGGAAAGTTGGATCAACAGAAAGGAATAAAGAGTACCGCATATGGGAAATATGTGACTAAGCGTAAAATACTAATTTTTCCCTCTTAAATTCTTTGAAGGACAAACGACTAATGCAAAATAATAACACCCTATTGTAGTGTTTATAACACTTCTAGATGTAAAACATATGATAAAAACATATAGGATTACATGGTTGTAGGATTTGACATTTTATGTAAAATAGTACAATATTCACCCTTTGTAGACTGTGCTAAATTAAAAATGGCTAAAATAATCTGTAGAACAATCACTAAAAAATAAGAAAGAGTTTTTGCTAAAGTATATGATTGTTTAACTGCTGTGCTGTGTACCTGAAACTAACACAAAATAATATTGAATGCAAACTGTAATTGAAAAATAAAAAATAAGTGACATTGCTAAAAACACAATAGAGAAATTCAAGTAAAATACTAAAAACTACTGCGTTACCCAAAAGAAGGCAGGAAAACAGAAAAAGAAGAGAAAAAAAGGAAAATGGGATAAATGGAAAACAAACAGCAGAATGGTAGATCTAACCCAACCAGACGAATAACTGCATTTAATGTAAATGCTGCAAGCAGTCTATTAAATGGTATATATTGTTAGACTGAATAAGAAAGCAAGACTCAACTATACCCACAAGAAATGCACTTTCACTATAACGACATTGAAAATGAAAGGGGATCAAGGAAGCTGATCAGACCAGGTATACTTCAAGACAATGCGTATTACTAGAGACGAAGGGGACAGCTCCTAACGATAAAATAACCGATCGGAAAGACATAACAGTTCTGAATATGGTGCATCTCATGACAGGGCTACAACATCCATGGGGCAAAACCCGACAGCTACAGGGAGAAATAGAGAATCCAACAATCCTAGTTGGAGCTTTAACACCCTCTTTCAATAGTTGACAGGACAAATAACAAGAAAAATGAGAAAGTGAAAAAGCAAATCACAGAGAAAATTTGCAGTATGTTATGTCCGACAAAGAACTTGTATCCAGACTATATGAAGAACTCTAACAAATCACAAGACCAACAGTCCCATGAAAACTGGCAAATTACTACTTGAACAGACATTTTAAAAAATAAGTCATACAGGGGGCCCAAGAGCACATGAATATGGTGGTTACACAGCTGTGTATATTTTTCAAAGCTCATACTTAAAATGTATACTTAAGATCAGCGCATTTTACTGTACGTAAATTTTACCTTGATAGAAAATAGTGCAGGAGATAGAGAAGGACATAGGTTTGAATCCCAGCTTGGCCACTTGACCTTGGTCGCCTTGGACAAGTTGCGTCACCTCTCAGAACCCCAGTTTCTCTCTCTGTAAAATGGGGATAAGGATGATCCCCCTCACACAACAATACAAAGGTGTGGAACACCTAACTTGTTTGAGGTGCTCTGTTAAATAACTCAATGATCTTCCTCTATTCCCTACCCACCGTCCTCTTCTCCTGCCTCCTAGCTCTTCACATTCTCTCTCCATGGGTTCCTTCTGGACCAGCAGGGAGGGGAGGAGAGCGGGGAACGTCCTACTACCTCGCCACAGGGTTGGGTCCATGTGGCCAAGGGAAGAAAACCCCACTGCCCTCACTTCCTTACTGTGGCCACTGGGATGACAGGGAAGAGGAACTATTCCTGTGGGCCACTGTTGATGACAACCATTGCCTCAGAGCCCCCTGAACACCGATGCACAGCCAACATCTAGCCCCAAGTACAGTGCTACGCATCTGCATTGATATAGTAAAGCTGCCTTATTGTAGCCACTAAAAACACACTGAACAGCATAAAGTTAAACTTGAGCTATTCAACCAAATAAAAATAAAATTCTGTGAAGTTTTAATATTATATATAAGTATTCTGTATCAAAGGGCTTTAAAACTTGGTAATCTTTGTGCTATATATGTATGTTATTTATCTGTTTATGTATCTACTAGAGGCCCGGTGCACGAAATTCATGCACTCGGGGGTGGGGGGGTCCCTCAGCCTGACCTGCACCCTCTCACAGTCCGGGAGCCCTCGGGAGATGCCCAACTGACGGCTTAGGCCCGCTCCCCATGCTGGCTGTCAGACATCCTTAGCACTGCTGCAGAGGCGGGAGAGGCTCCCGCCACCCTCGCTGCGCTTGCCAGCTATGAACCCGGCTTCTGGCTGAGTGGCACTCCTCCTGTGGGAGTGCACTGACCACCAGGGAGCAGCTCCTGTGTTGAGCACCTGCCCCCTGGTGGTCAGTGTTTATCATAGTGACCGGTAGTTCAGCCATTAGGTTGATTTGCATATTAGCCTTTTATTATATAGATCTATCTACCAAATCATCTATTTATCATTTGTCATCTATCTATCACTCTATCTAACAATCATCTATCTATCTACCTACCTACCTATCACCATCATCTACAGATAAACTATATCAGAGAATCATTGCTTTCAGGGCTGGCAGAGCACCTCCTACCATTCGGTGTGGCTCATTCACTGTGGGGATGATACAGTGGAGGCTCAGGGCGGTGCAGAGCTTATCTAAGATCGTAGAACTGGGCGGTGCATGGACCTTCTAGTGCAGCGGTCACCAACCTTTCAGACCTCACGGAACACCAGTGGTCTGCGGACCACTGGTTGGCGACCACTGTTCTAGTGGGTCCTGGGTGGCTGGGTGGGGGTGGCTCAGGCGGACTTCCCTACCCACTGGCCTATGATGTAACTGAGCATGGACATTATTGGGGTCGGCTTGGCTTCCTGCGGGCTCCCCTTACTACCCATGTGAGGAGCTGACATTCAGAAGGTACTGGACTTGGCAACTCATGCATGTGAGAAAGGAACCCGAATGCAAAGGTAGATGCCATTACTGGAGGGAGGCGGGCTGAAAGAAGAAACTGTGGATTTAATTTCCAAACAGAGGTGCGAGCATTTCAGAGAGGGTTCCTGTGGCACAAGGAGGCGGCCTGGGGCACAGTGGAATGTTTATGCAGAGGAAGACGCTGTTGCTAATGGTTGGATGCTCAGCCAGGTGCAATAACTAAGACGTCTGCAAGAGGACACAGTAGGGACGTTGGAGAGGGATGTTCACGTCAGCCTGAGGAAATGACCTGCCAGGGCCCGTGCGAGTCGGTTTAAGGGGACGAGCTACTGGAGAATGGGAGCCCGAGAAATGAGAAGCGTTGTCAGTACCTTGAGGACCACGTGTATCATCATCTGCAGGCCGCTTTTGCCCGGGTACTTCCCGGCAATGTTCTCCGCAGACAAGTTGAAGAGGTTGGCGCCCGTCTCGCTGCAGATGGCGTGGACCAGCATTTTCTTCCCGACCCCTGACGGCCCGGCCAGCAGCAGCGACTTCACCAACGGTGCGTTCTGGTGCACGTCCGCGGAACCTGCAAGAGGCAGAGGCCCAAGCTCTCAACCCCGCCAGGAAGCCAGAGGCTTGCAGACCAGGCTTCCTCGAGGCCATGACCCCACACACGATGCCCGTGTCTGTGACTCTGATGACTGCGTCCACAGCATTTCTGCCTCTGCGGAGTCTGAGGCACTTTGATTTGTAGTCGAGGTGGAGCCGTGGGGTCTCCGTGGGTATTCGACACGTGGTTTCTCCTCCATCCCCCATCCTACACTTCCCCCCAAACTCATAATTTTAAAGAACATTCCTGCAATAACTTGCATCTGGCATTTTTTTGGGGGTGGGAGGGAGGAAGGGGATGGGGTTCCTCTGCTTGTCAGCAGCAATATCACGTCCTTGGAAAGCTTGGGAAGAGGATGTGGGGATGGACAGGGGTGGGGGAGGTGGGGGAGGACTGCTGAGTGTCCGTTAGCGATTCTTAGGAGACCAAGGGGGAACCAAGGATGCCGTGGCCGGAGCCGGACTTCTTTCTTCTGCCTGGTTTCCCACCTGTCGAATCATCGTGCTGTCACTCAGAGGTCCACCCGTGCCTCAAGCTCTCACTACACCGTCCATCTCCTGGGAGTGCAGACGGCACTCAGACTTGAGCATCTCCCACCGTCCTGAGCACCAGGGGAGGGCCCGGGCACTGAGTAATGACTTCCCCAGGGAGCGGAACTGCGGCCGGGGAAGGGCTGTGGTGCAGGCAGCTGTCGGTCTGGTTTGCTTTTGCTCAAGCACTGGGCACTTTCTGAGCAGCTATAAATATATCAATATTATAATTGCTATTGTGCTGTTCCTTTTTTTCTTGTAATTGCAAAGGTATTGTGAACGTACCAGCTCATTGGAGACAGTTTTTGTGGTTACCTAACATACTCCACATGGACTAGAATGTCGTTTTGAGAAGTTCTCTTTAAAATGACATTAAGCAGGCATGCTTTATGTGTGTGAGGGGTGGAGACCCTGCTTTCCACCACAGGAGAGCGCGCCCAGAGTATCTATCTATCTATCTAATCTATCAGCCTAAGCGACCGTTCGACTATTCTACCATTCGACCGGTAGCTATGACATGCACTGACTACCAGGGGGCAGACACTCCGACCAGTAGGTTAGCTTGCTGTTGGGGTCCGGCCGATTGGGACTGGGTGAGATGGGCTGGACAGTCCCTGGAGCCCTCCCATGGTCCCTCCCCGGCCCCGATTGTGCAATGGTGGGATCCCTCAGCCTGGCTTGCACTCTCTCGAAATCCCAATCCAGGACCCCTCGGGGGATGTTGGAGAGCCACAGGCCAGGCCGAGGGACCCCACTGGTGCATGAATCCGTGCACTGGGCCTCTAGTATAAAAAATAAAACAAATTAAACAATCAAGAAGTGATCTCTATTTCAGTATGGTGGTCGGAGAACAGCCTAGCTGGGTCCCTACCCCTGCCCCCGTCAACTCAGGCCATACACATATTAAAGTAAAAAAAATAAAAACAGAAGTGAACAGCAGCAGCAGCAGCAGCAGCAGCAGCAGCATATCTTTCTGTCACAGAGAGCCCTGCCTTTCCGACACCTCTGCACACACCGTAGAACTCAGGTCCCTGTGTCTGAACAGCTGTGACTGAGTCCCACTCGGCAGTGACACCTGGCAGAGCCTCGTCCCTTGGATTCATTTAACACCGTGACCGACTCTCTTAAGGACCTGGTCACAGAAGCCTGTGTGTCAGGCAAGCGGAACCTGGGCCCTTTGCCTAATCTGAGGCACTTTAATTGCAGGTGCCTGTGTTGGCTGTTATTTCCCCAGATGATCGCCCACAAGACCTTCCCGGGAGTGCCTTTCAGGGTGCCCTGGGATACACCATCACGATGGGACTATCCTCACTCAGAGCTCAGGAGGAAGAGTTAAGCCCAGTGCACGGTGATGACAACGGGAGACATGGTCAAAGCCAGCAGGTGGTGCGCTGGCCTCCAGAATAGTCCCAACAGGTTCGTGGGGTCTTTACCTAGTGGCAGGACCCCATACAGTGCGATGAGCTGTCTGACATCCAGGAGGGAAGGCATGGGCTCTATGGAGACCCGGCGAAGAGTGGCCCCCAGGTAGCTGTACTCACCTGGGGGAAGAAACAGAGGACAAATGAGTGGGAACTGCTGGTCGGACCTGGTGATTTTAGCACTTGATGCAGATCTAACATTTCTAAGCAAATACAATCCATGATGGAGGGTCATTCTGAAGGACACATTTTCTCAGAGAAAGGCTGGAAGAATTTTCCAGTCTCGAAAGCATACTGGGGTAGTAACTGAGCTGTGTGTTGACTGTGACACTAACCTCTTCATATTAAAAA
>NW_005878500.1:0-7657 GCF_000147115.1 Myotis lucifugus | reverse complement strand
GTGGCTGGCACGAGATTTACCAGTCCTTAGAAGTATAACTTAGTCAGACTTTCATTTATTGCTTAATTTTTATCACTGCTGTATCAGAGAATCATTTGAATGCAGTCAATGTGTCTTCTTTTACCTGGGAGGCTAACAGAATCACTATCGCTGATCTCAGAAAAACCCCACATAATTCGTGTCATAGTCATGATCCCCTCCTTGCTTTCATTTAACCACTAAAATACGATGGTTTCTGAATAAAGTCATCCCTTCATTTCCATAACTTAGGTTAGACTTTGAGTGATAAAAATTAACTTATCTTAGTAGTAGCTGTTTCTGAGGGATTCCAACATAACTTTAGGCACTGGAGTGAGGAGAGCCAGTTCTCCCTCCAGGTCCCATGTGTCATGCACTCCCTGTAGATAACTAGAACCTAGAGGTCCAGGAATGATGCTCTGAGTAGACCCAGACACCGTCCTCTATTAGTTTTCAGCTTAGCTTTCACATGGGCAAGGGACACCCTCTCCAGGGATGTCCAGTTCCTCATTATTAGTGGGGATTTAGGAGCCTAGAAGTCTTCCCCTCAGCTTTCCCCCACATGCACCCATCTTCACATTCCTTTCCAAGGACCCTGGATCACCCAGCTGCTGCAAGAAGGCACAGTCTTCCACAAACATTTCCAATCCACGCTCCATACCTCCTGTCTGTCATCACAGTCTGCCCCAATTCCCCACCTTGCTACAGCCTGAGGTTCTATGAACTGGCCCTGTGCTTAATTCATACCTGAGATGGGACCTCCAGAGGGACACCAGATGCCTGGATGAGCAGGAGAATAAGGGGCTCAACTGGTGGTGGGGAAGAATACCAGGTAGTCCTCTACATCACCTCTCCGGAGATTCACTATGACTTGTCAGTGGTTGGGGTGCACAGACTCAGAGAAATATACAGATAACACGAGCACAGAAACATGCAGGTAGAGAACACCCCCAGCCTCTTCTGGGCACTCAGGTGCCGGACTTAGGTCCAGGCTCACATAGACCCACACTGTAGACATAGGCAATACCTTGAGGGGAACACACACACACACACACACACACACACACACACACACAGAAACAAACAATTGGGGCCACCCAGACAGTGCCACAGGACACACACACAATGGACACACACACAATGGACACACCCCCATATGCTGGCAGGAACCCCTAAAACCAAACCTGTCCAGGGGCCCAACCTCACACCCCATGGTATATTGTCCTTCAGAGTCCAGGCTCCATCACCTCACTCCAGGTGCAAGGGTCTGCTCGGCACAGGCCAAACTTATGGAGCAGGGAGACCACCTGGAATGCATCCCCCCAATGTGGTATCATGTTGAGACCAAGCCTCTCCTTCAGGAAATGCTTGTACTTCAGAATGGTCTCACCATTAAAAACTCATAGCACCATTTTCTGGAGAATCCATGCTACCTCCAGGACTGGGTTAATGAAATGAAAATGGAAAATTACCCAGAAATGCAAAAATAGAGAGATTCAAACAATGCCCGTGGAGCTTAGGAGAGTGTATGGGCTGCTCAGAGGTACGTGAACTTATTTGAGGTCCTCAAGTATTAGGAGCTGCTCCAGAATGCCTAGGAGGGATCTGGGCTCCTCAACCACCTGAATCCAAAATAGCTGTCTCAACCCCTGGCTGGAAGGTGCTGAGACCACAAAGCCCATGTCCAGGCCCAGAGCTTTTCCCAGCCCCTTAGGGTTTAGTCTCAGGGAGCACAGATGTCATAATTACTTGTGGGTGACTCCAGCTTAGCCCCAGTTCCCCACCCTCCACACTGACAGCAGGGCCCCTCCCCTCCTGTCCTCTCCCTCACTGTGTGCTCTGCCCTCATGAGAACCCTTATGGCTGGTTCACCACAGGGTCCCTGCCTGGTTTGTGATGGTGTTCACATGTGTTGACTTGTTTGGTGAAAAAACACACAAATATATTGCTCAGAGAGAAAGAGAGAGAAGAATAGGGAGAGGGAAACACCCATTTTGTGTTCCATTAATTTTATACATTGTTTGATTCTGTTTTTTAAAAAATATATTTTACTGATTTTTTACAGAGAGAACGGGAGAACGATAGAGAGTTAGAAACATCGATCAGCTGCCTACTGCACACCTCCTACTGGGGATGTGCCCACAACCAAGGTACATGCCCTTGACTAGAATCGAAATTGGACCCTTCAGTCCACAGGCTGACGCTCTATCCACTGAGCCAAACCAGTTAGGGCATGATTCTTTTTTTAATATAAGCTTTATTTTTAATTTAAAGAAAAACTGAAAACGAGTATTTTTTACAAATTATACCAACACTGAAAACGTAATTTGGGAATGTTGAACATTAGTTCTCAATTCAAAATAATGACATGTCTTGGTGTTGGCTAATGTAAAGTTTATTTAAACCTAGTACTTTATATAAGCTTAACCATTTCATCCTTCCTAAAATTCAGTGATTATGATTCAACTTTAGAAGGTTAAAGCAGTCTTCCATGTAAAACCCCATATACCTTTTTGAAATACAATATATTTACACCAGCGAGGTAAAATATATTGTAAAAACCTGTAAAAACCACATGGGACTTGCCGAAAAGGCTGCCTACATACAGAGGGAGCATTTCGCCTCAGCACACACACACACGTGATCAAACAGACTCCCTCACGTTCTCTTACACAGCAACCTGCGTGGTTATAAATGCCGCTCTAGCATGTATGAACTGAAAATAACATGTTTTAAAAGGTCCTTGAAGACACAGGGGAGTGGAATGAGCCCGCGCTGAGAGCAGCACCACACAGGCTGTTATGAGGATGTGGCCGAGCTGCCAGCCCAGCTGGCTCTGCCCCTGGGGAAGCAGGCCCCGCCCCGTGGGAACAGGGCCCACCCCAGGGAAGCAGGCCCCACACCAGGGAAGCAGGCCCTGCCCTCAGAAAGCTGGTGGAGGACCCAGAAAGACTGATGGTCTTGCCAAAACCGGTTTGGCTCAGTGGATAGAGCATCGGGCTGCGGACTGAAGGGTCCCAGGTTCGATTCCGGTCAAGGGCATGTACTTGGGTTGCGGGCACATCCCCAGTGGGAGATGTGCAGGAGGCAGCTGATCGATGTTTCTCTCTCATCGATGTTTCTAACTCTCTATCTCTCTCCCTTCCTCTCTGTAAAAAATCAATAAAATATATTTAAAAAAAAAAAGACTGATGGTCTTTTTGATGATCTCCAAGGCCGCCTGGACCTCGTCCTCCTTGATGACCAGAGGAGGTGGAATCTGATGATGTCGCCATGGGTAGGCTTGGCCAGAAGTCCATTATCTCGAAGGCGCAGGCGCACCTTCCAAGCATCGGAATCTTTGGTTTCCCCGCTGACGGTGGCATCCAGCAGCCCCATCCCAAGCATTGCGGTCACGATGTCCCAGGGCAGCTTCCTGAGCTCATTCTCTTCTTCCAAAACTTCGCAGGCGGCGTTGGCCCCGCGGCTGCCCAGGGGGTTGTCCCTGTACGTGGAGCCGCGCTCCCCAGGCTGGATGGTCAGCATGATCTCGTGGTCACACAGCACCGCCCACACGGGGTACAGGCCACTGGAAAGGGCCTTGCCCAGGAGGACGAGGTCAGGCCTGACGTTTGCATGGCCGACTGCCAGCCATCGCCCAGTCCTGGCCAGTCCTGTCTGGGTCTCATCCAATAAACAGGACTGGGTGCCTGGCGCAGAGCTCGCGCACACCCCTCAGGCAGCCTGGGTCAGGACAATGACGCCCGCCTCGCCCTGAATGGGTTCGACCATGAACGCAGCAACGTTTAGATCCTGAAGAGCACGCTCAAGAGCAGGTAGGTTGTTGTAGGGAATGATCTCGAACCCCGGCATGAAGGGGCCAAAGCCGTCGTCGCTGCTGGGGTCCGTGGAGCTGTAGATGGCACACAGAGTCCTGCCCCAAAAGTTTCCAGCTGCGAAGACGATCTTGGCTTTGTCCTTGGGGATGCCCTTCACGGTGCAGCCCCACCACCGCGCCAGCTGGCAAGCGGTCTCCCCGGCCTCCACCCTGTCTATGCTCGTGGGGAGAACCTGGTGGTAGTTGAAGAGCTTCCTGACGTTCTCCTCGTCTTCGCCCGGCACGTTGTTGTAGGAGGCCCGCGAGGTCGGCGTCAGCTTCCCCGCCTGGCTCTTCAGGGCAGCCACAATCTTGGGGTGGCAATGCCCTTGGTTGACGGCGCTGTGCACACTCAGGAAACCAAAGCATTTCCTGCCTTCTGCATCCCACAGGGAAATACCTGTCCCTCTCTCCAGGGTGACCAGTAAGAGGTGGTAAAGAGAGTCCCAATATTCACGCAAGATTTGAATTTTGCGTGAGCATTAGCAACGACAAAAATAAAAGCCCAATTTTACTTGGTTTATTGAATCAGATTTTAATATCTGTTACCCTGTGATTTCAATCCCTTCAATTTGATAAGCATTACCAAGTACCAATTATGGCCCAGGAGCAGAGACAATGAAGACCAAGGCTTTGCGTGTGTACCAGCAAAGCTGTGGAGGCAATTTACCCGTTATGCTATTCCATACAAAACCCTATACTGTATACATTTTGAATCAATAAAAAATTTACAATTTTTAATTATAAACCTGTGTTTTCTATCAAAATTACTTCTTGCGTGAATTTTGGGACACCCTTTAGTTGTGAGCGCCATACTTGGCTTCCCCGTTCAAAAAACGTCATCCGACCATAGAGGGCCTTGGACCATCTTCTTAGTCGCCACGGATGTATTAGAAGTCACTGGCGTGTGGGCGCCCCGCCACAGTCTTATGACGAGCTAGCTTGGAAAGAATCGTGTCCGTGGAGCAAGAATTCCACCGACCAGCTACCCTTTCTCCTGCGGTTAAGATGGAAATGCAGATTGCTCAGCCTGGATCCACGGACGATCTGCTGGGTCCAATAATCCCTGGTGGCGCCTCTGGCTCCAGAACCAGCAGCTATGTCTTGGTGGCAGCACATTGTTTGATTCTTACATGGAGCCTGACTGAGGATGGAACCCACAACCTTGGCACTACTGAGATGATGCTTTAATCAACTGAGCTCTCTGGCCAGGGAGAAACTTATCAGGGGTTTTTAGTAAAATAAGTCACTAATGTATCTGAGAATAGATAGATACCAGAACCACTGGGATGAGAGATAGTTATGGAAGACAACGACAATTCTCGGGTCACACATCCCGGAACCAGAGAGGAGGGAGCCCGATTCTGGGTTGTGTCACCTGACAACTGCCCTCTCATAATCCAGGACCCCTCAGCAGGTATTGGAGAGCTGGTTTCGGCCCAATTCCCTGCAGGCCAGGCCGCAGGACCTCACCTGCCAGAGGGATCCCACTCATTCCACAGATACCCTTGAAGCCAAGGTGCTGCCCCAGGTGGAGCCTAATGGGGAGGGACTGGGGGAGGTTGGCATTAGGCTGTGTCAGACCCGTCTCAGCCAGTCCCACCCCACTTGTCACTTTCTAATTAATTTCCTTTCAATGTGCACAAGTCCATAAACCCAGTCACTAGTAAAAGAAAATGATGTACTACTGAAATATCTTATGTCCATGTTCAATGCCATCATTTTCGCAGTTTGAATGTAGTTATGACATTTACACCAGGGAAATTTTCAACTACCACAAACCTAGACTTCAATGTATCATTAAATGCTTAAACTTAAAGAACACTGGTGGAGAATTAACAATGCAGATTAAATGTATAAGTGTATGGTACAAGTGGGCTATAAATCATACATAAGGTAAAAATTAAGAAAAACCATTTTGTTTATAGAATTCCAAAACCAAGAATGCCATATGGCCAAAAAATCAGTCGAGTCACTGAGGACTAAGTGAAATTCAAACATATGTCTTAGAGGCTGCACCGCCCTCCTATTGGTTAGAATAGAATAATAAATTAAGTTTAAAAGTAAACAAAAAATCCTGAGCATTTTAACAAAGAAGATAAAGACAGTGAAAGAAATATATGAAGAAATCATCACCATCAAATATCTTTATGGAAATGAAGTTAAAACAAAAGCGAGTTCACTGTACACTCATTGATGGGGCTAGTACTTAAAGAGATTAACCTTTGCATGTGCTGGCAGAGTTGCATAGAATTTTCTAGGTGGGTGGGAAGGCAAACTGATTGACCATTTGAGGTCACAGTTCCATATATGTTGAAATGTACCACATTCACTGACAGTGGAACAGTTTAATAAGACATACATCTGTAGAAAGAATGGAATACAATATTCTGAGCTGTTTTATTTTTAAAACCCCAAACGTAGAAATAACTGAAATTATAGGCAGCTCAATAGTAAAAGTGGTTATCCATAGAATACAATATTTTCTAGAAATAAAAAATTATTTATATAAACGTTAGTGTTAAATCTCAAACATCTGTATAGCATGAAGGAAGCCAGTGTTTGTTAAAGAGAATTCACCTTATAGTGCCAATAAATTTATGAAAAATATGAACTACTCTATTGTAAAGGAAGGTAAATCAATGTCTGCATGGAGGGTTGGGGAAGCAGAAATATTACAAAATGACTGGGGGTAAATACAGAGTGTGGCAAATTCAGGTTTAGAGTAGTTGGTGTTGAAAATAATGCACTAATAAATAACAACACAAATATAAAAACACCTTTAAAAAAAAAAGATCATAAACCAGAGCAGAGGAGAGCACAGAGTTTGCAGGTTGGTGAATAAAAAACCCCCAAAATTTATCAAAGCATAATGTGAGTACCACTATGTCCCTGAAAGAGGTAGCACTGCTTAGCTGAGAACAGCTGCTCTGGATGAATCCTGGGTCAGGTCCATTTTCTAGTCATAGAGAAATGAATGAAGATACTGCCAAGAGCTTGGAGGAATCATAATTACCACAAGCAGAAGCGAGAACACAGAATACATTCCCCTGAGCACCCAGGGAATGTGACCGATGCACACTCCTCAGGTGAGGGAGGTGTTAGCTATGAAACCTCTTTAGTGATAAACACTCACAGTGACATCATTTGGGTTGTAGGTCTGGACATGTTAGCAAGTACAACACAGATCCTTCAAGTCTCATTTGTACCTCAATTTTATGATGAATCTAGCAGAGTGTATGTTCTCATTAAAGGGGTTTACATTCATGTAAATGGGTCCCATAGAGCCCCTTAAGTGTTCTTATTCTTAGTGAGAAAAATAAAACATTTCCTACACATTTACATCTTTTCTCCAGTGTGAAATTACGGGTGTCTAGCCAGGTTATAGTTGTAGCTAAAAGGAATCCCACACTCACTACACTCACCAGTGTGAACTCTCTTGTCTTCACTGCAGATAGAGCTTTCACTAAAGGATTTCCCACATTAACTACACTCATAATGGCTTTTATCGAGTGTGCACTCTGTGGTGCTTATTGAGGGTAGTCCTTTCACTGAAATGCTTCCCACATTCACTGCACTCATATGGCTTTTCTCCAGTGTGAACTCTGCGGTGATTAGTGAGGGTAGCCTTTTCTCTGAATGTTTCCCACAATCGCTACACTCATATGGCTTTTCTCCAGGTGTGAACTCGTTGGTGTATATGAGGGCAGCCCTTTCACGGAAATGCTGCCACATTCCTGTGTATACTCATCACCACAGAGGGATTGTGGGGGGGGGGGGGGA
>NW_005878499.1:0-7659 GCF_000147115.1 Myotis lucifugus | reverse complement strand
ATCACCACCACCACCATCACCACCAACATCACCACCATCACCACCACCATCACCACCACCACCACCACCACCATCACCACCACCACCACCACCACTATCACCACCACCACTATCACCACCACCATCATCACCACCACCACCACCATCACCACCACCACCACCACCACCACCACCACCACCATCATCATCATCATCACCATCATCACCATCATCACCATCATCATCATCATATCTCTGACCACTGAAGTAGCTTCCATATCAGACATTGTTCTATGTGCCATACATTGAATTCTCATAAAATCCTAAGAGGCAGATACTACTATTCATTTTTAAAGATGAGGAAAATGAAGTAAATAGAAGCAAAGTAACTTTGCCAAGCTACTCAGTCATCTAGAAAGTGGCAGAGCCGGGATTTGAACCCAGGCAAGGTGGGTTAAGACACCCTGCTCTGATCCTCCATGCACAAAGGGTTACACAGCCAGTGTTAGGGAAGAGGGTGGAGAGGCAGGATACATACAGGCAGCTGTCCTGCAGGGGGAGCCGCCCGACGCCGGGCTGCCTGTGGGGATACAGAGCAGACACAGAAAGCCCAGCCCTCTCACCGAGCCTGGAGCCCCCCGCCTCTGGACTCCTGGTCACCTGCCAGCGTCAACCTTGCTCATAGGAAGGACTCCAAAATGTTTGTTGGACTTTCAGATGAAGGTGGCAGCCTGAACACGTGCATTTACTCTCTCTCCTTTCTGAAGCCCGCTCCTACGGCAGTAAAGGAATGTTCAAAAGGCCACAAGGCCCACGGGAACCGGAGAGGCCACGATAGCAGTACACTTGGGAGCTGGGGAGCAACGAGAGGGACCTGACTCCACCGGCAGAGGACCCACCCAAGTGACCCAGGGACGGGGGCATGGTCATCGGCGGTGGTTGGAAACAGGACTGTGGATCATTCCTTTAGGAGGATTTAGACCCCCAGCCCTGGCCCACTCTGTACAGCTTCCCAGCCCGGCAGGAGCCGAGGGCAAGTCTGGGGGGAGAGGGTCTCTAACACCAACACATTAGAGAACAAGCAATTACGGTGACGTTTACATAGCGAATGTGCAGGGCAGCCTCCCAGTCGCAGCTCCTGACCAAGCCCCTCCAGAGAGAAAACAGAAAAGCCTTCTCCAGGGACCGACCCACCCGAGAGGAAGAAGCCCAAGGAGGTCAGTGCAGACCTGGAGGGTCAGCCCAGCTGGACCAGCTGCTGTGACCCCCCCGCCCCCCGCCCCCCAACACACAGTTACCAAGCCCCTCCCATGGTCTCAGGGACCCCGGTGAACTCTCTAGTCCTCCTGCCTTACCCAGGAACGAATGACCAGGGCTCTAATAAGCAGAAAAAAAACAAGTTGGAGGACACAGCGACTTTCTACTCCCCCCACCTCCCCAGTGATACCCGCAGACAGCTGAGAGGAAGGGTTGCATCACTAAAACAAGAACAGGGTGTTTTAAGAGGAATATTCAGAGAACAGCAGCCTCTAAGCCAAAAACAAACAAACAAAAAACTCTGGAGATTGAAAATAATCGTAGAAATGAAAAAATTCAACCAAGGGTAGGAAGGTAAAGTTGAAAAAAATCTTCCAGGAAATAGAGCAAGAAGGCAAAGAGATAGATATTGGATACGGGAGAGGGAGAAGAGAGAGAAACAAAACATTGGTCCGGGAGGCCCAGCATTTCTCAAGCCTTTGTAAGGACAACACAAGTGAATTACTGGAAACATGACCCTGCCTGGGGTGTCACGGCATGTTAAACTGCTGTGAAAGTTCTAGATGCTTCTCAGTTTTGGTGCTCAGCTCATCATGGAGGAATCATGGTGTACAGACCAGCACCCATCTGTGGAGGTGCTGCTTCCAGCTATGTTCATTCATACCTTTGGTTTTAAAAAATTGCTTAAAATAAAAAAGGGAGTTCTCACTACTAGGATGGCTATAATAATAATAATAAAAAAGGAAACTAGCCCTAACCGGTTTGGCTCAGTGGATAGAGTGTCAGCCTGAGGACTGAAAGGTCCCAGGTTCGATTCCGGTCAAGGGCATGTACATTGGTTGCGGGCACATCCCCAGTGGGAGGTGTGCAGGAGGCAGCTGATCGATGATTCTCTCTCATCGATGTTTCTAACTCTCTATCCCTCTCCCTTCCTCTCTGTAAAAAATCAATAAAATATATTTAAAGAAGAAAAGGATACTGACAAGTGTAGGCAATGTGGTGGAGACACTAGGACACTTTTGCATTGCTGGTGACTAAGTTATATGGCGCAGCCTCTGTGAAAACCGTCAGGTGGTTCCTCAAGAAGTTACCCATAAACTCACCCTATGACCTCGCGATGCTGCTCCCTAAGTGTTTACATCAAGAACTGAAAACACAGCACTCAAGCAGATACTTGTATGTCAATGTTTATTGCAGCATTATTCATAATAGACAAAAAGTGGAAACAACCCAAGTGTCAATCAACAAATAAATGGATAAACAAAGTGTATATATTCATACAATAGACTATTATTCAGCCATAAAAAAGAACGAAATTCTGCTACAACATGGATGCTACAACATGGATGAATCTTGAAATCATTATGCAGTATTTTTTTTTTAAATATATTTTATTGATTTTTTTACAGAGAGGAAGGGAGAGTGATAGAGAGTTAGAAACATCAATGAGAGAGAAACATCGATCAGCTGCCTCCTGCACACTCCCCACTGGGGATGTGTCCGCAACCAAGGTACATGCCCTTGACTGGAATCGAACCTGGGACCCTTGAGTCCACAGGCCGACGCTCTATCCACTGAGCCAAACTGGTTAGGGCATTATGCAGTATTAAATAAGTCAGACACAAAAGAACAAATATTGTATGTTTCTACTTAAATGAAATATCTAGAATAGTCAAATTCAGAGATGGAAAGTAGGTTAGAGGTTACCAGGCTCTGGGGGAGGTGGGAATGGGGAGTTAATGCTTAATTGGTACAGAGTTTCTGTTTGTGGTGATGGAAAACTTTTGCAAACGGACAGTGGGGATGGTTGCACACTATTGGGTATGCAATTAATGCCACTAATTGTACACTTAAAAATTGTTAAAATGGCATTTTTTATGTTATGTATGTTTTATCACAATAAATAAACTTTAAAAGACCCTATGTTTAAAGTCTAAAATGCTTCTTTCATTAAATATAAAAGAAAAATTTAAGTGGTAAAAAATACAAAATTGTTTTTAAAGGGAGAAGCCAGAGGATCAGGAAAGGTTTTGTCAAGAGGGCAGAGGATGTATGCTTGGCCAGTGTGGCTCAGTGGTTGAGCGTCAACCGATAAACTAAGAGGTCTCTGGTTCAATTCCCCCTCAGGGCACATGCCCTGGTTGTGGGCTCGATCCCCAGTGGGGGGCGTGCAGGAGGCAGCCCATCCATGTTTCTCTCTCATCGATGTTTCTTTCCCTGGAATCAATAAAAACATATTTTTTTTTTAGAAAAAGAGGGTTGAAGGTGTAGACGTGGGCAGATTTCAGGACCTCGCCTTGGGGGAGCAGAGTTTTGGGAGCAAAGGACCCAGGCGCAGGGCTGGGAGGGTGGGCTGGGCCATTTCAATGAGTCTGTGTGGCTGAACAGGGACATAGAGAAACAGCAAGAAATTAAAGCTTAGAAAGCTCTATTGACCTATGAATCAGAAAGTCACAGTTCGATTTCCAGTTAGGGCACATGCCCAGGTTGCGGGCTCAATCCCCAGTCGGGGGTGTGCTGGAGGCAGCCAATTGATGATTTTCTGTCATCATTAATGTTTCTCTCTCTCTCTCCCTTCCTCTCTGCAATCAATAAAAATATGTTAAAAAAAACCCCACAAAAAACTCTGCGGGCCACAGGAGGAGTTCAGGTGCGGAGCTCTGGAGGGAGGGGAACGTGGGAGTCAGGGCTGGGCTCTGGAACAGCCCCTCTCAGGCCTGAGTGAGATCAGAATCACCGGGAGCGCTTGTGACCGCCCAGACGGCTGGCCCCACATGAGTTCCTCACTCCTGGGACGTGGGGCTGGCTGTGGCGATTGGTGGTGAGTGGGTGGCCTGGAATCGAACCCTTTTTCTTCTCCTCAGACACCACCACCCGTCTCCTGCTCGGAGCCATTGCCGTCCTCCTGTTCGCCATCCTGGTGGTGATGAGCATCTTGGGTGAGCATGGATGTCGGGGCATTTATGCGGTTCAGTGTACCACCTCCTCCGAGGCGTGTCTAAGCAGGTCAAGAGAAGTTCCCGGTGTACCACGAATTCTATGGGGGACAAAGTGAATAGCAAACCCAGTGTTAGTTCTAGAGGTGATTTAAGCTTAAAATACTCTTTTCACACATCGACTCTACAAGTCCCCTTTACTAAGCGATGCGGGGAAAGTGGAGATGCCATGAGGACTCAGAGCGAACTCCAGGGGGGTTAGGCGGGCAGTGCTTCTTGGAGATGAGTTTGGGACAAGGGCCTTTAAAGATCACATTCATTCATTCAGGGGACATTTATAGAGCCTGCTGTGTGCTAGGCCCTGGGCGAAGTACTAGGGATTTAAAAAAAGATGTTTGTTATCTCCCTTGTGCAAATATAGAGGTGTTCCTGCCTGGGGTATGGGGGGGGTGTGGGGGAGCTTCCCAGAGGGGGAAACACGGGTGCCAGACCCTGATGAATGAATGGGGCCTCCCTCCAGGAAGCAGAGGGAGCAGAACAGCCCAGGGGGTGGGGCCTGAGAGGGGAGGGATGAAGACCAACGGCCCTGTCACTATGGCAGCCACCAGGGAATTTGGCTGCTTTTAATGGACTCAAGGCAACGTATGTCGTGGGGCCAGAAGGGTTTGCAAAGTGATTTGTCTTTAATCTTTGAGACGCACCGTAAAGCCAGAGGTGGGCACCTCCAAGTGGGCAAAAAAACCCACTGATAACACCAGCCCTTGGCAAACCCTCGCCTCCAGGTGTGCATGGTAAGCAGGGAGGTGTGTTTAGAGAAGGGCCTGGTGACCGCTGGCGGCAGCTTGGTTCACCTGGAATAGTTACTACAAATTAAATCAGGCTCCTCTTGTCTTGCTGGGGGGTCAGGGAAATGTGTAAAGTAGCACAGTGTGATTTCAGTGAAGTCTCCTCAGAGATCCTTGTGGAGAAGCAGCAGACATGCAGCCACACCAGGGCCAGTAGTCCCGAGGTGACCTGCAGCGCACGGAGCGGGTGTGCAGTGCGCGCTGGTTAACCGGTGTCCGCGTGGCTGGGGTCCCCGCGGGCTGGAGCGCCATCGGCCTGTCTTGGCTCTGTCTGGTCTACGTTTCATCAATCACTTGTATGAAAACAAACAGAATATATGCTTATAGAATGTGTAGGTGATACAATCCAAAGAGGGATGTTGAATGTGACAGACCAGAAAAGAAATCAAGATTAATGTGTATCTTTAAAAACTCAGAGGAGCTAACATGAACGAGATAAACATGGGAGAAATACATGTAAGACCCTTCATTTGGGTTTGAAATTGATTTATACGTGTTCTGGCCACTGGGGAGACCCCACTTGGAGAGAGATCATATGAAAACGATCAGCGCATGGCTTCATTCCTCTTGGCAAGGAGGCCCTTTGAGACTGACGGTCGCTCTGGGCTTCCTTCCCAGAACAGTGCGCGCGTGTGCACACGCCCCCAGACTCCTCTCTGACGGGTCTGCAGGCCGGGAGCCCACAGCAGCTGGAAGGCAGCGTGGTGATCGGTGATCCCTGTGGCTGGGGGCGGGGCCCATCCGACTTCCTGTCTGATGGGAGGCAGCGTTGTGACGATGCGGGCATCCTGTGGTGAGCCAGGCAGGATGGAGAAGGGTCTGGAGGAGAGGCCATGTCTGTTTAAGCCTCGAGAGGGAGGCTGCTGTCCTTCAAGTGGGCGCTCGGGCGACCGGCGTTGCTCTGGGTCACCCCAGAGGCAGATCGCGGGCCAGCAGGTCTAGGTCACGGGAGGGCAGGTGGGAACTCAGAACCGGAGAAGCGCTTCCAGCAGTCAGTGGGGAAGGGCTGCCCCGTTAGCTCATGGGGCCTGGCCAGGGCCCACCGAGCCTGCGGGTGGGTGCCGCCCAGGCTGGAGAGAGGACGCGTCCGTGGCCTCCGCGTCCCTTCTGAATCGGAGTGTCTGGGGTCCCATGCCCTGAAGAGGTCAGAGAGAGAGAGGTGGTCTTAACCCAGGAGCTAACCTGCCACGTCCCCCCTGGTGTCCCGCAGACCTCCCAAATTCCTCTTCCTGCTGCCTTTAGCCACCCACCTTCTCCCTGCCAGGCGCTGTGAGGTGCTCACCTGAGCCATGTCAGTGCGGGGCACCCAGGCGGGGCCGGTGGGGGGAGCCGCGGGGGCAGCGGGGGGTTATGCGGGCCGGGCGCGCTGTGATGCTGACCCCTCTCTTCCCGCAGCTTCCAAGGGCTGCATCAAGTGTGAGGCGCCCTGTCCCGAGGACTGGCTGCTCTACGGCAGGAAGTGCTACTTCTTCTCCGAGGAGCCGAGGGACTGGAACACCGGCCGGCAGTACTGCCACACCCACGAGGCGGCGCTGGCGGTGATTCAGAGCCCCAAGGAGCTGGTGAGCGCTGGGTGGGGGGGGGCCTCGGAGACCCCGCCCTGGGACTCGGTGACATGTTTCCAGAGCCCCCCGAGCCGCCGCACAGCCAGCGTGTGCAGACGGGCCCCTCAGGGTCTGCAGGCCCAGGGGTGGCGTGTCCACGGCTCTGGTCAGGGCCAGCTATGTCGCCGCAGGCAGCGTTGCTGAGCTCAGCTCGGTATTGTCATGTAAGAATGACAAGTGACCAGTGCCCCTAAGAAATCACATCTCATCTCCTAGTCCAACTGGGACCTGAGCTCTTGTGTCACCTCCAAAACGGTTTTATCCACAGACACATGGGAGAGACAGGGTGTCTGTGGGCTGTGCCGGAGTCGGGTGCAGTGTGTGGGGAGGCAGGTGCAGGGTGTGGGGATGCGAAAGGCGGAGAATCTAACAATCCCTTGTCTGATGCATGGAATAATAATCCCTTCTTCAGAGAAAAGGCGAGAGCAGCGGTTCTCAACCTGTGGGTGGTGACCCCTTTGGGGGTTGAACGACCCTTTCACAGGGGTCTCCTAAGACCATCGGAAGACACATATATAATTACATATTGTTTTTGTGATTAATCACTATGCTTTAATTATGTTCAATTTGTAACAATGAAATTGGGGGTCACCACAACATGAGGAACTGTATTAAAGGGTCGAGGCATTAGGAAGGTTGAGAACCACTGGGCTAGAGGCTGTAGGTAGAGGGACGATCGCCCTGGGCGCTGAGGTTTGTCCCAGGTGCCTACGAAGTGGGCTGGGTGAGCCCAGGCTTCCTGTGAGTCGGGGAGCTGGCACCTGGGCTGCTGAGCCAGGGCACCAACCTTGTGCCAGGGTGCCTGGGCCGGGGGCAGGTCCCAGAGCCGGGTCCCCGAGGGGCCACTGCAGGCGGCGGCTGGGCGGTCAGTGTGAGTGCAGGGCACGCCCTGACCCTAGGCCTCACTTCTGGGTGCAGTTAGGCGCCCCTCTCGGCGTCTGTATATCTGGGGAGCCCTGAGCAGTCAGGAGACCACATCTCACTGAGCCTGCCTCTTTCGCTTGGTGCAGGAATTTATGTTCAAGTTCACGCGGAGGG
>NW_005878498.1:5839-7759 GCF_000147115.1 Myotis lucifugus | reverse complement strand
ACATTAACGGTGTGGTTATTTATTGCTGGGTCAGTGGGGCCAGCCTGAACTGCTCACCCCCATCCACCCAGGACGGCTTTGATGGTCCAGGGACAGCTCTCCCAGGATGTCTCCCCAGATTCACCACCTCCTTTATCTCTTCACTATTATACTCACCCCCAGGGATTATGCCTGCGTGTGAAATAGAGATATGGGAGGTTATAATGCAGTGCTTTCACCCCTCATGCACACACCACCTCTATGATTTTTCCATACACGCCTTCCTATGATTTGCTAATTGGTCCTTATCACGACTTACTTTTATTTCTTTTTACCTGAATAAATGCAAGCATAGCTGTTTATTGTGCTCCACTTTGTTGAGCTTTACAGATATTGCCTTTGTTTTTTGGTTTTTTTTACAAATTGAAGGCAAAACCTTCCACCAGCAAAAAGATTGTAACTTGCTTTGTGGTGATACTCATTTTATTGCAGTGGGCTGGACCAAGCCTACAATATCCCTGAGGCATGCCTATACGTAATTCTCATAAACAGAAGAGATATAATAATAAATGCAAAACTGGCAATACCATCATCTTCAACATAGAACTGCCGAAGTCACTCAGGGTGGAGAAGAGAGAATTGAGATGACACACAAGCAGGCAGGTCTGGAAGTGACGACACTATTTCTGTCTATGGCCCACTGTCCAGAACTCAATCATAAGGCTCCAACCGAAGGGCAAGTGGCCTGGGACATGTAGTTTAGTTATGTGCCTAGGGCCCAGGCCACTCGCCCTTCGGAGCAGAAAGCAACTGCATTGGTGGCCGTAAGCCAGACTCGGCCTCCCTGATGAGAAAAGCAGTTGAGTAGGTGTCAGAGGTCCCAGGTTAGTCATTCTCTTCGTATTCATAGCTCTCCCATCCTCTGTTACCTCATTTGAAGAACGCGAAAAATAACACCAGCCTTGCCCATCTCACTGGGTATATTTAGGGCCAAGTAACATCAGGATGTCATTTATAAAAAGTCTTGTTAGCCAGGGGTTATTGCTACTTCTGCAAAGTATTCAGGGGAATCTGAACATGCAGAGTTCTCAGCTGTGTCTACCCAAATATTCCCATCTAGGTATCAGAATTCCACTCCTTTCCTTGCAGGGCCCTGCCTATGGAGGCCTTCTAGAAGGCCATCCATCACTCATGAGAATTCGGCCTTCCCTGATGCTCCACAATGATGATTAAGTCCTGAGCTGCTCCTCTGCTCTGTCTGCCCTTCAGCGACAGTCTCCTTAAATACTGCCACAGAGGCCTCTGGCTTTCACATTTTGCCAGGAGTTGGTGAGTGACTCCCTGGGCTGGCCGTTATCTCTCTTCAATGATTCAATGGCTCTTAGCAGTGATCATCCAGTTTCATAGCCTTCCAGTCAGCTCTCCATGGGATTATTGTACCCGCCACAGTGTCCCCTTCTACGGGTATCCCATCCCAGTTTAGCACCAGTGCAAGTTTTAACAGGTGCATAGCTACAGCATGCCAGGGGCTACTTTTATCCCACCAACGACTAGTTATTGGGTCCTCATTGCCAGCTAACCAGCAAATGATCCATTTCCCAAATCCTTTTCTAGAGCTGGCTTCCTAGGACCCTCCTAGCACCCACTATCCTAGAGTGAGCTCCCTGCCATTCTGACATGGAGAATTGCACACTGACATGGAGAATTGCACACTGTCCAGGGCTTAATGGAAACTGTGGGAAATGCACCCATAAGGGAATGAGAAAGGCAGGCCTGGGAGAAAGAGTGAAGCTGGCCTGTGATGTGGTTGCAACTGAGGCCTCAGCACAACCTAGCAGCAACTGTGGGCTTCTCCCACCCAGCAGGCTTCCCACAGCCAGGGCAATCCCCACTGAATACTGGTCAGCAACCGTATTCTCTGCAGCTGGGGGATGGGTGCGC
>NW_005878498.1:0-5739 GCF_000147115.1 Myotis lucifugus | reverse complement strand
AGTCTCCATATAGGGAAGCTTCCTGCTCTTGGTCCATCTCCTCGTGGCCACAGTCCTGGGCTCATGCCAATTCTGCAGCTGTGTCCCCTCCTGTGACCAAGACAGCCTGGAGGTCACTGTTTCTCTTTTAAAATCTAATGTCTGTACTTTTCTGGGGGAGGGGGGCTTAGGAAAATGTGGCTGGCTGTTCCCCCATGCCACTTCAGAGCCATGGGGAGTTAAATGAGGCCGTCCAGACCTCTGTGTCCCCGGGATCCCATGCTGCCATTTTTACTCAGCGGCTCCCACCTGAGAAACGCCTGCGCATTCCGAGTTCTGGAGGGAAAGAGGGACAGAGCTCCTCTGCCCTCAGACCTCCTAACTTAACGCATCTCTTTCTGTGCTGCCCACATGGTAGCCATCAGCCACATGTAGGCATTTAAATTTAAGTTAAATGTAATTGTACTTAAAACTCAGTTCCTTGGTCACAGTAGCCACACTTTGGGGGCTCAACAGCCACATGTGGCTGGCTACTGTGCGGGCTGGTGCAGGTAAGAATGAGTCCATCATGGCAGAAAGTTCCACTGGACAACACTTGCCTATTGTTTTCCATTCATTCGGATCTAACATGGGTGGGAAAAGATACCCTCTCCTCTGAGACCCCCAGCAACCTCCAGTTTTCTTACTTTCCTCCAGCTGTCTTCTATTCCATAAGCCAGAGAAAATTTCCATCTCCTCTCTCTCCTCGTGTGTGTGTGTGTGTGTGTGTGTGTGTGTGTGTGTGTGAAAGAGAGAGAGAGAGAGAGAGAGAGAGAGAGAGAGAAAGAAAGGGATTGGTTAATTGTTTATTTATTTAATTTATTTATCCTCACCCCAGAATATTTTTTTCAATTGATTTTTAGAGGGAGTAGAAGGAAGGAAGGGAGAGGGGGAGAGAGAAACATTGATGTGAGAGAGACACATTGATTGGCCACCTCCCACACTTGCCCCGTCAGGGCCTGGGATCCAACCTAAACCCAGGCATGTGCCCCTAACCAGGAATTGAACCCAAGACCCTCCAGTGCACCAACGCTCTAACGACATAGCAACACTGGCCAGGGGTGATTAATAGTTAAACACCTCTTCCCTCAGCTTTGCCATCATTCTTCCTCTCCATCATTTTCTGTGACATGTCATTAAACTGCTGGCCTTTCATCAGCCTCATGAGAAGAGGAAGGGTTGGTCACACTGTGATTTATTAAAGTGTCCTATGAAAATGCAATTCCTTCTATTATCTAGGATCTATTAATGGATATTGATCAATATTCTTTATAATTTGACACGAACATTAGATTTTGTTGGTGTGTAGCATGCGAATCTTTACCATAACTGAGTTCTGTTAAAAACCAGGATTCTGGAATGCTATTCTGGCAAGTGAAAATCTGGGGTGGGGGGAGTCCCCCCTTGTCCCCAGTGATTGTTCCAAAGGGAACATCAGCTACAAATAAATTGGTCGGTGTCTAGCAGAGCCGGAGGGAGGTTCTGAGGAGGAGGGAGGGAGGGAGGGGCTACAGTCTGTAGGGGAACTGGAAGGCCCTGCTGCCGGCTGGCAGGGGCAGTTCTGTGAAGACCACGCTGTCACACTGCTGCATGTTTTTTGCTCTCTCTCCTTTTGCACAAACAGGAACGATTCGAGAGAGATGTGAAGGGGAAATGAGGAGGGCAGAAATAGACTCCCACCCCCACCCCCACCCCAGTGGAACTGGGCAGTTAAATGTCTGCTCCTGGAGAGAAATCAGACCTTGAATGTAGGCTCCCAGGAGGAATTGTGATGTCAAGCCTCCCTCCTGCTACTGAATGCTGGAGATGTTCACATTCCTTTTAATGATCAAAGTAACATAGAAAATATAGGTAAATGTGAAAAATAAAAGCAAAATTAATCTCTATCCAGAGATAAACAATATTATAATTTCCTTCTGTTTCATTATATATATACACACACTTTTTATTTTAACATAATTGGGAATATACTATAAATGCATTATTTTGGTCCTTTTCCCATTTTACATTACATCATGAGTAGCTTACCATTTCATTAAAATTTGTTTTTAAATATCACGTTTAATGACCACTTAATGTTGCATTTTGTCAAAACACTATAATTTATTTACCCATTCTCCTGTTACCCGACTTATAAGCACATTTTCTCTTATAAATAACAAGGCAATGAACATTTGTTTGCAGCTGTTTATCATAGGCCTTTATGAGTGGAAATCCTAGATTAACGAATGTGAATTTTTATACAGTTTTTGATGCACCAAAACTCTAGTTGTACACAAGTTCAAGGTGTTTCCTACAGTAATGTGAGCCCCATGCAAATCAAAGGATACCATTTTTCGGTGTCCTGAACATGCTAAAATAGTTACAGAATGTACCATTTATCATTTTATTGCTTTTTTGGCTCCAAATTCACCCTTTTTGACTGCTCTGTGAAAACGGGCTGGGACCTTTCAACATTTTTTTTCTTTTCCACATGGCATTAAAGCTTTGTCAGTAGAGGGCGCTGGAGAGACACTGCAGAAGGACAGTGTGGCTCCCAGGTTCCAGGGTGCTTATTAGGTTCCTGAGCGGGCAGAGCTTCTCCATGCCCAGGCTCCAGCCCCACCCAAGGCCACCCGCTTACCTGGCACCTCCTCTGCAGTTTTGTAACGGAGTGCCTGCAGTGACAGGGCCCTGAGGGCAGCTGCCCCAGCACCATGGAAGGTGATTCCTGTCGAGTTCGGCTGCTGCAGGGTCTCAGGACCCTGCCATCCGGTGCACAGGCAGCCTTCGGGGTAGCAGCTGTTCCTTGCATCTCTGTTCCTATATTCTCTAGAGTTCTCTTTACTTCTTACCAGCCAGTCCCTTTTTACTCCAATCCACTACCATGGCTCATAACTCTTTATAGTAACTTCCCCTGTTCAAACCCCTGTGTGCCTTCCCTTTTTTGACCCAACCCTGCTGATCCAGGGGTTGAACGACCCCGATCTCTCCCATGGGTAATGCAGCCTGACTCCTCAGGCCAGCCTGGATCTCAGCTCTGACCCAGCCCCACATAATCTATGTTGTCCAATTAAAACATGGAAACTCTGACCTCAATTTCATTTTACTAGTAAGCTTTGAGGTTGAAAGCCTTATTGGCATTTAATTTAGGAAGCAAAGTATAGGCACTGCTGCACTATTGCTCCTTCCTCTTTTCCGATGGCCTCTCTCCTCCATTTCTTCTCTCCTTGCCTCCGTTGATGTCCCTCCACTCCTCTCTCCCCACTTCAGGCATCTAATCCTCAGCACACGCAATGCATTCTTGCTGTCACCAGGTGGTTCTCCTCGCTGCACGTTGCTCCTCTACTCAAAATCAGTGGTATCTGAGTCAACATCCCCAGCCGTGACCTTGGTGGTTAGTGACCTGTGGACTAATGGAGGTCATTTATTTTCCCTCTGTTATCATCCACAGCCACCAGCAAATGAGGCTGCCCTACTTGCTGGGTAAATAAGAGATACCAAGGATAACAGTTATTCTGCTCCGTTGAGTGTGAAAGAAAACCCGTTTACGGATATTTGAACTGCTATTAATAATAAATCCCTCCCCCTCTGCTTGCTGGAAATCACACACATCCTTCAAGATCCGAATTGTGTGTCACTGTGGCCGGAGTGCTTTCCCTCAGCTTGTCAGTGGGGATGAGTCCCTTCTTTCCTCTGTGCCCTGATTCTGTTTATCACTTGTCTGTAGATCAGATCGCAGTACATCTGGGTTAAAATCAAGTTTCCCATCAGATATGAATTCCCACTGAGAAGGTACCATATCTTGTTCATTTTTGTGTTGATTCGTAAGTGCCAAATTAATGCATGCTATATTGTTATATCAACAGTCATAACACCAATCCTCTGTATGAAACATACAGATGGCAAGAACAACCAGAATAAGATGAACACTAAGGTTCTCAAACCTTAGCCTCATCAAAATCCCTGGGCGAGGGGAGGGAGGCTGCAAACAGATTCCTGGGCCTCACCCGTAGACTTTCTAGTTCAGTAAGGAGGTCCCTAAATATGCATTTTTAACAAGTTCCCAGATGAGGCTGAAGCTACTGTTCGGGACCACATTTTGAGACCCACTAGGCTAGCCCGCCCCCATCTTTTTCAATATTCCCTCCAAATGTGCTTCTGTGCGGCCCAGCTCAGCCAGGTGTGCGGAGACTCCCCAGGTGCACTTTCCCCAGAGCAGCACCTGCCACGGAATCAGATTCTTGACAGGGAACTTCAGTGAGACACTTCCGAGCGTTCTCTTCATTCCAATTTCGTATCCAAGGCAGGACCCCTTTTGACCATCACGCGCCCCCCCCCTACACACACACACCTTGCAGTTTCCTCCTCTGTAGCAGCCCTATGCCCCTCAAGTTATGACGCTCTCTGAGTTGGACATGCACACCCTGCTGCCTCCAACCAGCTCGGAGGGAAGATGATGTCAGCTGACCAGCACCAGGGACTGTCGCCTGGGAAGCGGGCTCCCCTGGGAAGCCGCCCTTGTTTTGAAATTCTCACTCACCTATTCCCTAGTCATTCTATATCCCCAAAGGCATAGTATTCTAACAGTCCGGGTTTGAACTTGGGTTTGATTTGAGGACTTAAATGAATTGTGGTCCCTCGCGAGGTGCCGAGCACCTCCCCCTTCCTCCCTACCCCCCTAATAGCTTATTTTCCCCGGGTTCTCCCTGCTGACTCCCGCAGGGGGCGCACCCCCACCCCTAGGTCAGTCCTGGAGGAGTCCGTTCTCTGGCGGCAGAACCTGGGCCTCCTCTTGGCTAGATAGGCTTCGCTGGGGGAGAAATCGGGTCGCCCGCACTTGCTTCTCAGCGGGACAGATGGGACAGACTTGGGGCCCAGGCACAGGGGCGAGGCCCTCTGCCTGGGCTTGGGAATCGGATTGCTGGGTCCTGACCTGACACTATGTTCCTGCGTGACCTCGGGCAAGTTACTCGGAAACCTCCCTTGGGAGGTTGTGGATTAGTGTGGCGATTTAACAAGAAGATGCATTTAAAGCACTTCCACCAGCCTGGTACTAACAGTGTTCTAAATGGTCCCTGCTAGTCTTAAGTTTGGATCCATTGACTTCCGCTTGAGTTGAGCATTTTCTCACCTGATGGAAGGGTGTTTGCAGGAAAGAGCCAGGGCTGGAATTCTACAATGAGAGGGAAGATGTGGGCACATGAGGAGGGGGCTTGGCAGGCTGGGGGTGGGGGAGGAAGCAACAGGCATTGGGTGAATACTGTGTGCCTCTTGCTTTATAGACACGGCTTGCTGTCATCCTCAGAGTAAAGCAAAGGAAATACAAGGAAACCATACCTCTACTACAGATGGAGAATGAGGTGTGGGGAGGTGAAATAACCCGCCCACGGCCAGCACATGGAAGAGCTGGTGTTTGAACCCAGGAGTTGAGATGCTCTTCAGAGTGGCGTTCAGTGGAAGCCAGGACACTGAGGAAGCACAGGGTGAGCGGCACTTGGGGACGGGCAAAGGGGACTCAGCAAGGGGACTGGGTCTTGGAGGACACTTCCCCACTGGGCTGCTTCCCAGACAAAGGCAGCCCAAAGGCTGCCTATTCCACACATAGCCCAGCAAGCCACTCCCTCTGCCCCTGAAAGGATACCCCAGCCCTCCCCGTAACAAATGGATGTTACTTGACTGAGGCAAAGTTTAATAGTGTGGGGCCAGGCTGCCTGAGTGTGCACCCCGGCTCTGCCACTA
>NW_005878497.1:0-7660 GCF_000147115.1 Myotis lucifugus | reverse complement strand
AACCACTGTATGAGATTCGGGCCCAATAAGATTACAAGTGATACAGACTTCCTTTCAGGTTCCTGTTTTTAATCAACAAATATCTCTCAACCAAATTTATATCAATATGTTATAAATGAATGATTATGCTTTTGCGATTATTATTTATTTTACAAATAAAGAAATTGAAAGAATTGGCAAATACAACAAATACATTTACTTCCTGCCACTTTTATGCCACAACCCCAATTCATACAACTATCATCTGTTGCCTAGATTGTTTGCAGCATCTTACTAAAGCTCCCCTGCCACCACGTGCACCCCCTACAGTCTATTGTCACCAAGGCAATCACAATAATCTTCCTTTACCAAAACCATGGTCATCAGTCACCTCTAGTAGTTCCCTGTTGCTCTCAGAATAGCACACAAAATCCCTTAGGCACACAAGATCTGGATCCTGCATGTTTCTATAGTACTGGTTCTGAGAATTCTCTCAAAACACCTCTTTTCAACCTTCAGGCCTATGGAAATATTTCTGTCTTCCTTTCACTGGGAACTTTACAAGCCTTATTTTCTCTCTGCAGAGCCATTGACCCTTCTTTCTTCTAATTCCTACATCTCCTTTAGGTTTCACATTCCATATTGCTTCTAAGTAGCCTTTCCTTGTTTCCAGAACTCAGGAGATTCTAATGGGAACTGGAACAGTGCCTTTGCTTCCATCTATTTGTTCTTTCAGAAAGTCTTTATTAGAGCACTGTCACACTCCTAGCAAAGTTAGCACTCTATTCTTTTTTTTTCAATCCTCACCTGAGGGTAATATGTCATTGCTTTTTAGAGCATGGAAGAGAGAGGGAAGGACCTAGAGAAACCAGGATGTGAGAGAAACACATCCATTGGTTGCCTCCTGCACATGCCTGTCCAGGGCCCAGGAAGGGGAAGAGTCTGCAACCAAGCTAGGGGCCCTTGAATGGAATGGAACTTGAACCCTTAGGTCTGCAGGCTGAGGTTCTATCCACTGAACCAAACCGGATAGGGCTCAACCCTCAAGATTAAAAAAAATAAATACATGCCCTGCCGGCATGGCTCAGTGGTTAAGTGTAGACCTATGAACCCAGAGGTCACTGGTTGGATTCCAGTCAGGGCCAACATCAGGGTTGTGGGCTCCATCCCCAATGGTGGGCGTGCAGGAGGCAGCAAATCAATGATTCTCTCTCATCATTGATGTTTCTATGTCTGTCTCCCTCTGCCTACCTCTCTGAAATCAATAAAAATGTATTTTTTAAAAAAAGAAAGAAAGTCTTTATTAAATAGCTACTATGTGCCAGGCCTTATTCTAGGAGCTTGGGATCCATCAGTGAACAAAAAAACAACAACAGAATCCCTGCTCCCATGGCACTTATAAGAGGAGACAACTACCAAAGTAATGAATAGATTAATTATAAATACAGTACACTAGAAGGACATATGGTGGGGTCAGAACAGAGTAAGGGCAATGGTACATACCTTAACAGGTGCAGAAATTGCAATTTTATAAATTTTATTTTTTAAAATATATTTTTATTGATTTCAGAGAAGAAGGAAGAGGGAGAGAAACATCAATGATGAGAGGCAATCATTGATTGGCTGCCTCCTGCATCCCCCCCACTGGGGATCAAGCCTGCAACCCAGGCATGTGCCCTTGACTGGAATCCAACGTGGGACCCTTCAGTCCGCAGGCCGACGCTCTATCCATTGAGCCAAACTGGCTAGGGCAGAAATTGCAGTTTTAAATAGAGATCCTGCTGTTGTCTTCCTTGTGCAGATGGCATTTGAACAAAGATCTAAAGAGTGCAGGAGGCTTAGCCATGGAGATATTTAAGAGGAGAATGGTACAGAAGAGGAAATAGCACAAACACCTTAAAGTGCTTAAGAAAGAACAAAAAGGCCCATGTGGCTGAGGCAGAGTGAGCAATGGGTGGGGAGAGTGCCGATAGAGAAAGTCATGTGACCGGGAGACAGAGGACTTAGGGCTTTATCAGCCAATGGGATGACTTTGGTTTTCCCTCAGGTGAAACACACAGCCATTGGGGGGCTTGGAGCAGACAGTGTGACATATTCTAATTGTGGTTTTAAAAGGACCACAGACATGGGATAAAGAGGGCAGGTGTGGAGGAAGGGGAACCAGTATAGGCGATCATTCCAATGATCCTGGCAGAGATGATGGTGGTTGGATTTAGACGGCACAGAAGAGGTAGTAAGAAGGGAGCCAGAGCTGATAGGATTTGCTGACAGATTGAATGTGGGTTACTGGGGACAAATAACAACTGAAAAGAAAAGATTGTTGAGGGAATAGTTTGCAGGGCTTACATGTTGTGAATCTCCCTGAATCTGTCTTGAGCGATTGCATCGCTTTGAGTCTCCATATATGTTGCACTTTCCTAAGTGCCTCCCCTTCTTTCCCTCTTGCTCAGCCATGTGCAAAGCCCTGCTCAGGTGCCCCCCCCCCGCCCCCCTCAGAAAGCCTTCCTTACCATCACTCCTCCCATTCTGGCATAACCAGAAGCAGCGCTGCCATATTTTACATGTAGCTTTCTCTATATTTGCTTATTGCCATGTTTGTCTCTTCCATTCAACAGTGGAATATATATTGAGTTTCTGGTCCACTAGTACATGAACATACATGTCTTTGTTTGGATGAACTCCTACTTAAAGCCATATTCTCCCAGGGATTTTCTGTAATTTTGATCAAGCTTCCAAAGCCATACAAACTCTGCCTCCTAGTGGCACCTATGTTTCTAAAGCTGTGCTAAGTCATTGTAAATGTTGTTGAGTCTTCATGGCAACCTGGGAATCAATAACCACTGCTGAATTGTGGAGACAAGAACTGCACATCCAACACTGAATCAGGGCCACAGTGTTTAAAGCGTATGCTCTGTGCTGCTCTCCGCCACGAGGGGCCAGCAGGATCTCTCTGACATTTGGCAGGAGCACCCAAGAGAGAGGGCAAAGGGAGTGAAATGCTACAGCAGGGAGGGAGCAAAGAAAGGTCACCAGGCAGGCTCTCAACAGAGGGAAATCTGGTGCTGAGTTTTGGCAAAAAATGTTAAAAGAATGCACTGCCAAGATCTCTCCTACCCCCGAATCACTTTGCATTTTCATGCATGACATGGGAACTGTAATAATGATATGACTTCCACAAGAAAAAAAAATCATCTCATTTTGCTTTCATCTTTCTCCCAGCAGGCAGCAGTGGGAGGCAACACAATGACTAATAGAGTATTCAAAGAGGACTTTAGTTCCATGTGAGGATGAATGCCATTTGCACTCTTCATCTGATAACTTAAAATGGTACCATCTCTGAATGGATGGAAGCCTGCAATTCCACACAACTGGGTCAGTAGTCAGACCTCCACTGAGCGAGGGGGACACACAGTGACACCGACTGGAAAACTCGGTGTCCACTGGCCTTTGCAGAAGTCTGTTAGGTGACAGTAGTGCCACAAGCCCACACTGCAGTTACACGCAGTATGCACGCTGAATCTCAATCAAAGTCACCAAACAACAAGTCCCCTAGTTTTGAGAGAAAATGAACTCTGGGTTATTCTTTCACATCCTATGGGATGCTTTTCGGAATTTGACTTGAAGTTAATAGGATCCATTTACACATCCAAAAGTTGAGAACTTCTAAGCTTTGAATCCTTATCGAGAACTAGTCTCATAGCCAGACACAAATTGAAAGACAAACATCAATATTTGTTTTTTCCAAGATGTGAAGAAAACAACACAAAGTGTCTCTGTGATGGAGAGGCATAACTGTGAGAGCAACTGAAATAACACTGTCTCGGACTGATTCATACACAAGCTATTTATGATACACAAAGAAACAGACTAAATCTATGCATCTAAAAATGTTCTGCAACGTTTGCTCTTGATTTTTGTAAGTCTAGTTTCGTAAAGAATGAACATCATCTTCTGCCACTCACTCCTCGTCCCACTCTTGGCCAGGTTTTACTCTTATTTCTGCTCTCAATAAGGTGACCACCAGCGGAGAAATACCTTCCTATAAATAGCAGAAATATTTGATATTTGGAGCTAAATCTGTGCATGTATGTGTATACCCAATAAAATACACGGAATAAACAGGTGAAGACCTCAACGTGTCCAAACCCATGAAAAATAAAAGAGCAGTCCTTATGGTACTTGTATCAGAGCAGTGCATTGCACTCAGCATTCAGAGATTCTATGTCTTTTTTAATTACTAAAATCAATTGAGATTTTTATCTTCTTCCTAAAGTGTCCCAGAGAACAGGCTACTAGCAAGCAGGTAGATATCAATGGTGATGTCGATATAGCTGTAGATATTGGCAGGTGGACACATACCTTAATTGTAGTTGTGTGCGCTCCAGGGTATTCTTTTTCTTCCAGTGTTGACCATCTTTCTATAAACTTAGATACCAGGGAATCGTCATAGTCCACTATCTGAAATCCAGACACGTTTGCACCCCCAAACTGAATTTTTAATAGGTCTCCATCCGTAAATCCCTAGACAGAGAATACATTTATGTCCAATAGAACTTGACATTTATCAAATAACTCTATGCCTTGTGGATTTTACAAATGTCAAAGAACGTATGAGAGATGAAAAGCCTATAGTAAATGTTTCATGTATTTTCCAGCCAAAATTCTTCACCAGAATCTAGCATAGCCTTGGCATCATAGTGAGTCCTTAATCCATGATTGTTTATTGGCTGTACATACATAAGAGTTCTCCATTCCATGGAGAAGGACTGGGTTTTATTTATTATATCTACCACAGAGCACCTCAGGGGGTTACAGATACTTAGTAATGAGTTACTGCTCCAAGAACTCTAACACTATGAGCAAATTATTCCTATGATCTGAGCTGGTTGCTCTTTTTCTCTACTCTGCAGCCGTGACCCTAGTGGCCCTACACTGCTTTTCTTAGTAGTTCCCCTGTTTCCTGGATCACTTTTCTGTCATCTTTTACTCCTCTCTTCTACTAGAGTCAATAATTTCCTCAGGCACACTGGAGGTAAACTTTTGAGATGTTGAGTGTCTGAAAATACCTTTATTTTGCTCTAACATTTATTTTGCTCTAACATTTGATTAGTATTTTGGCTGGGCATAGAATTTTAATTCAAAAACCTCATTATCTAAAGGCATTGTTCCATTGACTTTCATGGTTTCTACTAAAAAATGCAATTTTATTATTTCTTATTATTTTTTGGATGTGACCTGCTTCATACACCTGCCCTCTTCCCACCAACCTGAAATCTTTAAAATATTCTATTTATCTCTGTGATTGCATGATGATTTAAAAAAAATATTGTATGTCTCATTTGTGGAATATAATGAACAACATAAACTGATGAACAAAAATAGATCCAGAGACAGAGAAGCATCGAACAGACTGTCAAACTTCAGAGGGAAGGCAGGGGAGGATGGGGGGAGGGGGTAGAGATCAACCAAAGGACTTGTATGCATATAAGCCTAACCAATGGACACAGACACCAGGGGGGGCATTGGGGGATAAGGACACATATGTAATACCTTAATAAAGAAAAAATATATATTGTATGTACTCAATGGTCTGATTTTGGTCATTTATTATAGGAAATTTTCTGATGTTTCTTTGATAATTTCCTTCCCCTATTTTCACAATTACGTCTATCTAAATGCTTATACTCAGTAACACTGTGTTATATTATATGTTTATTTTGTTACCTAATATGAAATATTTTCTCAACTTTATCCTTAAAGTCATTCAATTTTACTTACTGCATTAGAAAATAAGTGAACTTCCCAGAGCTCTTTCTTATTCTCTAGTTTTTTCTTTCCCATAGCATCCTTTTCTTTTTATAGATTATATATTTTCTCTTATTTCTCTGCAGATACTCATTACATATTTAAACATTTTTCGTGTGGTTCCAGATTTGCCCTGTTTCTGTTTATGTGTATTGCATTCTTCATGGCAAATACTTTTTCTCAAATATCTGCTTATGCTTGGTTATTTAATAGTAAGACACTTGAAATTCCTGTGTGCATGAGGGAGGCTCACTGAGTGTGCTTTACGGAAAGGTAGATGGGGTGGGGGGTAGACAGCAATGCTTATTGTCAATATTTGAGGAGTTGAAGAAATGAGAAAAGGATCCATTATGAACCGCATCTTCATCACTTTATGTACAACTTATTCTTTTAAATGCTATATCTGGAACTTACAGCCTAAGCAAGCATTTAGCAATTCCTGAGGAAATTAACCAAAAATGTAAAGATTTTTCTCTTGCATAACTGCCAACCGTAACACTCATAAGACCCTGGACAGAAAAAAAGGGGCATCCTCAATCAATAGTTTGGAAGATGAAAAGCCCTTCAAATTTGGAAAGCATTCTTCAATTTTAAATGTCAGTGAAATTTTCAAGTGTTCTATAATTTCTCAGAAACTGAAACTCACTATAGATTCTTTGAATTTACTGATTCATCAGAAATTCCATATGGCAAGGATACCAAGTATTCAGAGAAGGAAAAGCAAAACTTGAATTCAGAGAAAAGATTGGGTAGGTTGCTCCCTAGAAGCATCATAGCAACATAAACTTTCTTTTTCTTTCTTTTTAAAACATTTTTACTTCGGTCACTCAAACACTTGTTTCATAGTGTCAGTTATCAACTCTCAAATTGATGAGCCACCTTCTGTCATTATTTCTCAATGTTCCAATAAAATCATCTCCATCTGGACATTTTTAAAGATCGCAGCTTTCAATGTGGCTGTGTGTTGTTCATCAAATGGCACAATTCACACAGGGGACTGACTGTCCAGGCTGTTTTCTGCTCAGAAATTTTGTTCTGAAGAGACTGAATACAGAGCTAATCTATTTTAACTCTTGCTTCTCCAGTAGGGAGTGATTTAGGACCTACAATATCATATTACAAGGGTAAGTTCTAATGAATTTTTATAGTAGTTAGCCATTTCATTGCCAAATAGAAATTTATCTTGAACAACCAATTTCTCTCAATAGCATATAGGTTTGAGGTTTAATATTCTAAATCACTGGTGTCACCTTCTAGTAAAAATATTTATCAGTTACAAGGTTGTAATTTATTTTCTCTTATCTCCTTCTATCACTACTATCACTACTAGAAATGTTTTCTCATGTAACAATCTAATATTCTGGACACTATGAAATAAATCTGCATTGGTATAAATATGAAACTTTTTCAGAGTCCTATTATGCTGTTTAGAATAATCTTTCATTCTCTCCCTCTGTCCAACTTTTCTTGCCTTTTTTCCTGAGATTTGGGAGGGACAATGTTCCCAATCACATAGAATTGTACTTATTAAAAGAATACAAATCTTTGTATAAGTAAAGCTTTAAGCTTATTTTATTGCTGATATAAAAGGTATTTTAAAAAAGAAAATATCTAATAATTCAAAATTGGTTCTGTATATTTGAAAGGGAGATACAATTAACCACTTGGACATTCAATACATTCTTTGATAGGAATCATAATGAAAATGTGATTAGCTATGGGAACCCAACTTTCATCATGTTGCTTATACAGCAAATAGTAAATAAATAATATTTAACCTTTCTATATTTGGGTATTTCCTGGTTTAATTTTTACTGAGACATTCTCACAAATTTGCATTTACTTTGAATATTACATGTGCTAAACACTTTAAAGG
>NW_005878496.1:0-7661 GCF_000147115.1 Myotis lucifugus | reverse complement strand
TTTTTTTCCTTAAAAAAATTAACATTGACATTATTGCCCCAAACCACCCACTCCAACATCCTTCTCCCTTGACCTTCACCAAACTATTGTCCTTGTCCATGCGGTATGCATATATGCTCTATAGCTAACCCATTCACTTTCATTTTTTATAAGAAAGATATTAAGAAAACAGAGGTATATTAAATCTATAAAGACAAAGATTTCCAGAACAATGCAGCCATACTTTCTAACTATAATAGAAATTAATAATTCTGCATACTCTAACAATTATTCAATTAGATTCATAGAAAGTAGCTTTAGAAAACTGGTCCTTATAATATCCCTGATAGAAAACCAAATACTTAGTGGGAAAAAAGGTTGTTACCTTTGGCAAGCATGTCCTCGCCAAAGAAGTTTAAGGAGAGAAGAGACGGCAATGAAAGTAAATATAGAGAAGCTATTTCAGTTTGATAAGAAGAATAACATTTTTGGAAAGAGGATCATCACTATTTCTTAAAATGCTGATGTATATATTACCCAAAAGCATCATGGGGATTATATGCTATCAGTTTAGTTTTATTTATTCTTGGCCCTTACAATATAAAAGTTGATTTTTTCTAAACATTATAAGAGAATATACTCAATCTCTTAAAACTAGTATATATAAAGACAAAGGAGACTACTCCATCCTCTATACAAGGGTGAATAAAACAGAAAAGAACCAGGAAAGTGAGAGTATATATGATATATTTGTGAAAAATATATGGTAGTTGGAGATAGAAAGCACTCATCGAGGAAGGGGTTTTTAATAACAGGGCTTTTGTATAAATCAACAACAATTTTTTTTTTGCCTAAAATCATGAAGTTTTATAGATTTGACTCCCATCACAGATGCATAGGCATATTTTAAAAAAGTAATTGGCAGAGAAAACTCACATTGGAAAGAAGCTGTGCACCTGGATTTCCTTATTTTATGGATTTGTTCAGGGCCCAAAAGAAACAAACAAAAAAAATCTACACTTAAAAAATGTGGTTGATATGTGTTTGTGGTACACTGCAAAGACTGAAACATGAGTAATTATGGATGAACAGACAGAAACATCTTTGCAGATATCAGATTAATATTAGCCAAGTTACAAGACCTGACCAGTCTGATGGGAAGTATGGAGTGTCATGGTCAAACACAAAATGTGAAAATCTATGTGATACTTAACAAGAAAACAAAAATTTATATTTTACTAGAACCATTCATTTATTAATTCAGCATGAATTGAGTGAGCACCTTTGAAAGACCAGGCAGTGTGTGAATATGAAAATAAATAAAAGGCATTTCTGATCTCCCAGAACTCAAAGTAAGAAGGGCAGATATGTAAATCAATAATTATGACACAACTTGAGAAGTTACCCATTCAACACTCCCAGTTAATTAACCCTCTGGTGATAATGGATTGGTAAAGAACACCAGAACCATCTTGAGTAACACAAGTATATTATTTGTAGTTGTATTCATGTAAATGACCTATTTAAATATTAAAAAAAACTACTTCTAGAAGTAATAACCTTCACTGGAATAAGACTTTGACTGATTAAGAAATGCAAAAAACAAACAAACAAAAAAAAACTCTAAAATTAAATTCCATGACTAGACAGCTTCCTTGGTGAATTCTACAAAATATTCAAAAGCTAATTAATACAACTTTGTCTCAAAAAATTCCAAAAAATAGAAGATGCGAGAACACTTCCAAACTCAGTTTATGAGACTAGCATTGCTTAGATACAAAACCAGATAAGGAAACCACAATAAAATAAAATTACAGACCAATATCCTTGATGAACATAGATGCAAAAATACTCAACAAATTATTAGTGAGCCAAATTCAACAGCACATTAAAGAGGTCATATATCATGATCAAGTGGGATTTATTACAGGGATGAAGGTATGGTTTAACAGCAGCAAATCAATTACTATGATATACCACATTAACAAAATAAAGGCTAAAAATCATGTGATCATCTCAATAGATTCAGAGAAAGCATTTGATAAAATTTAATATTCATTTATGAAATGAACTCTCAAAAAAGTGGGTATAGAGAGAATGTACCTTAACATAATAAAAAACATGTATGAAAAATACCACAACTAACATCATATTCAACAAAGTTGAGGAAGTTCTGGTCAAGATGGTGGTATAGGTAAATGCAGTACTCAAATCATCCCACAACCACATCAAAATTACAACTAAACGATAGAGCAACTATCATTCAGGACTGCCTGAAATGTAGCTGAACAAAAGTCCTACAACAAAGCCCTACAACAAAGGATATAAAAAGGAAGCCACATTGAGATTGGTAAAAGGGATGGAGACTCTGAATGGGACTGTCCTACACTAGCTGTTAAAAATCAGGATAGATATCTTAAATACAGAACCCGCCCCCCCCTACCCCCGGAGGAGCAAGGTCCTAGCCCCACACCAGGTCCTCTAGCTGAGGGTTCCTTTGGCAGAAAAAATAAGATCCCATAACTTCTGGCTGTAAAAACCAGTTCTGATTGTAGCTGAGTAAGACAAAGGGCTGCTTGAATCCCAGACATTCCTCTTAAAGCAGTGGTTCTCAACCTTCCTAATGCCACAACCCTTTAATACAGTTTCTCATGCTGTGGTGACCCCCAATCATAAAATTTTTTTCTTTGCTACTTCATAACTGCAATTTTGCTACTGTTCTGAATCCTGCATATCTGATATGCAGGATGTATTTTCGTTGTTACAAATTGAAAATAATTAAAGCATAGTGATTAATCACAAAAAATATGTAATTATATATGTGTTTTCCGATGGTTTTAGGCGACCCCTGTGAAAGGGTCATTCGACCCCAAAGGGGTTGTGACCCACAGGTTGAGAACCGCTGTTTTAAAGGGTCTGTGCATAAACTTGAACTCATTCCCTCTGAGTTCTAGTGCTGAGGCATCAGAGACATCCAGGGAAGAAATGAGTAGTCTGGCATAGGGGCAAGTGCTGGAGGGGTAGTTTTCTCCCAGACAGAAGTGCTAACAGAAGCCATTGTTTCTTCTGTCCCTCCTCCCATAAAAGGGTTGGCTGGTGGGTGCCATATCTGAGTCTCTATCAACCTCTAACACAGTTGGGCCATCTCTGGTGATTCCCTGAGACCTGGCCACACCTAACTTTCAGGCCCAACCTAAGCCATTTCCAGTGGCTTTTCCATAAAAAAAGCCTGTATTGCCTCATGCTGCAGACTTTCCTAAAATCTTTCAAATAAGCAGTATCTGGCCTTGGCATGTCCCTTACCTGTCATTGAGGGGTACTAGGCCTAGCACTTGCAGCAACCAGCCTTGGGTCACAGCCTGGCCTCTCCTGGACACCTCCAAGCCCAGCAAAAGTAGCATCCATCTGCGGATAACTTTGTAGTTTATGTTAGGTGGCCATGGGGAGGGCACAGGTTTCAGATGACCTTGACCTGCACCTCCAGGAATACCCCAGAGCCAGTACACCCAGTGGATAGCTACAGACCCCATCAAAGCACCATCCAACCTTCTCCACAAGCAACACACTCAAGGGGCAGACTCAGCAGGTACCAGAGCCCTGCTGAAATAAGTTGTACTCTGTAGGGTCAGCCCCTGAATAGCTGATCCTCCACAGTGGTCACAGCCAATCCTCAGAGAAAATCAAGCTGTGGGTAAATCCTTCCCATTGAGGTGACAATAGCAATCAAGACCCAACTACAACAGGAGGGTGTATATATAGTCCACACTGATGGTCGTACCTGTAGCACCCAGATCATGTGATTGTGGAGCCTGTGCCACTGGATTTTATAGGACACTTACTACATAAGGCCACTCTGAAAATTTTGGGAGACAGCAGTTCTACCCAATATAGAAACAAACACAGGGAGGCAGCCAAAATGAGGAGACAAAGAAACATGTCCCAAGTGAAAGAACAGAACAAAACTCCAAAAAAAGGACTAGACAAAGTGGACAGAAACAATCTACTAGATGCAGAGTTCAAAATACAGGTTATAGCCCTAGCTGGTTTGGCTCAGTGGATAAAGCGTCGGCCAGCTAACTGAAAGGTCCCAGGTTCGACTCCTGTCAAGGGCGCATGCCCACGTTGTGGGCTCGATCCCAGTGGGGAACTTGCGGGAGGCAGCCGATCCATGATTCTCTCTCATCATGGATGTTTCTATCTCTCTCTACCTCTTCCATCCTCTCTGAAATCAATTTGAAAAAAATACAAGTTATAAGTATACCCAATTAACTTAGAAGAGTAGATTATCTTAACAAGAACTTCAGCAAAAAGGTGGGGAACATAAAAATGGAGATAGAAAACAAAAAATAGAAGCTGTTGAAAAGAAGAATACATTCACTGAAATGAAGAATACATTATGGGGAATCAACAGTGGAGTAGATGAAGCAGAGGATCAAATAAGAGGTTTGAAAGATAAGGAAGCAGCTGAACAGCAAAAGTAAAAACATCAAAATATGAGAATTGTATAAGGATCCTCTGGGACAACATCAAGTATAACCAATATTTTCATAATGTGTGTGGCTGTAAAAGAAGAGAAAGACCAAGGAATTGAAAACCTACGTGAAAAATAATGATGGAAGTTTTTCCTAACCTGGTGAAGGAAACAGACATACAAATCTAGGAAGCACAGAGTCCCAAACAAGATGAACCCAAAGAGGACCACACCAAGACACAGCATAATTAAAATGGCAAAAGTTAAAGACAAAGAGAAAACCTAAAAAAAAAAAAAGACGAAATCAATATTTTTTTAAATCTACAAGATAGCTTACATAAGACTATCAGCTTATTTTCCAACAGAAAGTTTATAAGCCAGAAAGGATTGTCTTGAAATATTCAAAGTGATAAAAAGCAAGAATCTACAACCAAAATTACTCTACCCATCTAAGCTATCATTCAGAATTGAAGGATATATAAAGAGCTTCCCAGACTAGTCAAACCTAAAGGAGTTCATCATCACCAAACCAGTATTACAAAAAAGGTTTTCTGAAAATGGAAACAAACAAAAAGCTGGGGTAGCAATACTTACACCAGACAAAATAAACTTTTTTAAAAAGGTTGTATAACAAGAGACAAAGAAGAACTCAGCAATTCTACTTCTGGGTCTTTATCTGAAGAAACACAAAACTCTAAGTTACCGTATTGTACACTTGATACAAATATTGTATGTCAAGTGTAATTGATAAAAAATATTTAAATTTTTTAAAAGTCTGAATAATATTCTCTTTTAATTAGGAACAAAAGACGGATGCTCACTCTTACCATTTTTATTCAACAAAGTCTATTGGAAGACCAAGTCATAAGAAATGGGCAACAAAAAGAAATGAAAGGTATCAATATTGAAAAAGAAGAAGTAAACCTGTCACTATTTGCAGATGACATGATATTATACAAAGAAAACCTAAAGACCATAAAAACTTTTAAAATTAATAAATGATCTCGGTAAAGTTGCAGGATGCAAAACTCAACATATAGAAATCTGTAGCAGTTCTGTACACTAATAATGAACTTATCAGATAGAAAAATTAAGAAAAAAAATCCCATTTACAATTGCATCAAAAAGATTAAAATATCTAGGAATACATTTAGCCAAGAAGGTAATATTCCTGTACACTCAAAAAAATATTAAAGACACAAATAAATGGACAAATATTCCATGCTCATGGATTGAAATAATTAATATTGTTAAAAGTCCCAAAGTACCCAGAGCTATATACAGATTCACTGCAATTCCTATCAAAATCCCAATGGTATTTTCCACAGGAATAGAACAAACAATCCTAAAATGTGTATGGAACCACAAAATACCCAAAGCAATCTTGAGAAAAACAAACCTGGAGGCATCATATTCTCTGATTCTAAACTATTATTACAACACTATTGTAGTCAAAACAGTATGGTACTGGTATTAAAAAAATGTATAGAACAAATGAAAAAGAATAGGGAGACCAAAAATAAGCTCATGCCTATATGGTCAATTTATATATGACAAGGGAGCTAAGATTATACAATGGGGAAAAACAGTCTCTTCAATAAATGGTTTTGGGAAAACTGGACACCCACATGCAAAAGAAAAAAATTGGTTATGCATATAAGTTCTTTAGTTAATCTCTTCCCACCCACCCACCCACCCCTATCTTCCCTCTGAGATTCAAAGTCTGTTCCATGTTTCTGTGTTTCTGGATCTATTTTGTCCAGAAGCTTATTTTGTTCTTTAGATTCCACATATGAGTAAGATCAAGTTATGCTTGTCTTTCTCTGACTGGCTTAGGTTGCTTAGCATAATACTCTCAAGGTCCCTCCATGTTGTCTGAAAGGTACACAGAGGATAGTGAGGTGAAGGACAGGGGCGGGGTCAAGTAGGGGCTAGAAGGCATCAATGGGGGAAACATGCGACATCTGTAATACTTTCAACAATAAAAATAAATTTATATATATATTATATATATAAATATATAAATTAATATATATAATATATAAATATATATATTTATATATATATATAAATATATATATTTATATATATAAATATATATATTTATATATATATTAATTATATATATATTTATATATATATATTAATTTGACCACTGTTTTACAATATATGCTTAAAAAATTAACTCAAAATGGATTCAAGAATGTAAGTCCTGAAACCATAAAATTCCTAGTTAGTAAGCTCCTTAACATCAGTCTTGGTCATCACTTTTGGAATTTGATACTAAAGCAAAGGCAACAAAACAAAAGTAAACAAGTGAAAGTAAGTCAAACTTAAAAACTTCAGCACAGCAAACAAAACTATTAAAATGAAAAGGCAACCTACTGAATGAGATAAAACATTTGAAAATCACATATCTGATAAAGTTTAATTTCCAAAATATATAAAGAACTCTTACAATTAATCACAAAAAACCCACATTCTGATTTTAATAAGTGGGCAGAGATGCTGAATACCTTCCCCCGCTCCCCAAAGAGTACATAGAGATGACCAGCAGTACATTAAAAGGTGGTCAATATCACTAATCATCACAGATATTTGAATTAAAACTATCATCAATAAATCAACAAAACAACAAGTGTTGGTGAAGACGTAGAGAAAAGGGAACCCCTGTGCACTATTGGTGGAAATAAAGACTGGTGTAGCCAACGTGGAAAGAAGTATGAAGTTACCTCAACAATTAAAAATGGAACTGCCTTATGACCCACTGATTCCACTTCTGGGTATTTATTAAAGGAAACAAAAGCAATAGTTCAAATATGCATTTCCATATTAATTGCACCGTTATTTATAATAGCTAAACTATGGAAACAACCTAAGTGTTTATTGATGGATGAATGGATAAAGAAAAGTATATATATATATATATATATATATATATATATATATATATATCTACACTAATAAAAGAGAAACATGGTAATTAGCGTACGACCGCTACCCTTCCCATTGGCTAATCAGCATATCCTTATGCAAATCAACTGCCAACTAAGATGGCGGTTAACCGCCAACAAAAACGACGGCTAATTTGCATACGGGAGGCGAAAGGGGAAGGACTGAAAAATGGTGATCGGCAACCCAGGCGGCAGGTAAGAGCTAGGGGGTGGGCAAAGGCCGCCTTCCCCCACCCCCCAGCCGGTGATCGTTATTG